>NC_056729.1:1321268599-1321376099 GCF_019279795.1 Protopterus annectens
TAATTGTGTTTTTCCTTAGTTGCTTTGTTAGTATATTTTCAAACAACTTTTTATTAATTTTAAAACAAAGATTGTACAACATTATTTAATGATAACAAGAAAAAAAAATAGCAATTTACATATGTCCATAACAAAGAGAAAAATGGAAAACTAAATCATTAACATTTATCAAGCAAACCACATAATTTTGACCAAAATCTAAACTGGTGAGTAATATTAAAAGTTCTCAATTTGGCAGCTGACAATTCTTTTTTATAGACATCTTTTATTCTTTGCTAAATTAATGAATTCAGTGAAAGAACGAGTAGTTTTATATTTCTAATTATTTGTTACTATTTTTCTTGCTATAGATAAAATGGATCAAAAGAAAGGCACCTGCACCCTAGGAACAGAATCCAGACCTGGAGCATTAAATAAGATCAAGGAGTTAGAAAGGATACAATTATCTGTCCACAAAGCTCAGGCAAAATTTCTAAATTCAGCCAAAAAAGGAATTACTATTTTACAATCCAATATCATATGAAACAAATATGCATTAGAGACTTCATTACACCTCCAACAATATATTTTCCCATAGTTATATATTAAAGCCACTTTATGTGGAGCTAAAAAAAGCTCATTGAAGAAATCTCCATGTATACATTTTCAAATAGGAAGAAGTAGATTTTCAACAGATTTAAGAATTAAGCATTTATCTTCATCAGAAAAGGCCTTATCATTAATCTTATTTGAGTAAGAATAATGAATATGTGGTACCAAAAAATTATCGATATGTATATATGTATATATATATATATATATATATATATATATATATATATATATATATATATATATATATAAGATTTATTCTTATTTAAGTTACTATTGATTCTTAAAAAAAAAATTCAAGCATCTTTGGAATTTGTTTTTTTTTTTTTGAAAATCCATGGAGATTTTGATTTTATGATTAACATATTTTTACAAGATTGTATAGTCAACCAATTATTATTTTCTAAACAATGTCTTTCAAAAAGATAACCTGTATTATATGATTTATTTCCAATTAAGAATTGATGCCAAAAGATTAAATTTGCATCTCTAATGTCTAGCATTTTGTTTATATTAAAAGTTCCCGAACAACCCTCAGTATTTGTTATAGGGAATAATAAAAAGAATAAATATTTAACTATTTAATTAGAATTCACAAATCTTTTAAAATGTATAAGTATGTAATCAACGAAGGGAGAAGAATAACATTTTTTTCTTTTCATTTAAACATGTCTTTCAAGATCCAGTAAAATGTATTCATTCCAAATTTAGAGAAACATTCTATATGATAGCTTTTCTTTCATGAATGGATTTCCAAGTGGATTGCTAGGAGAAATTTAACCATAGAGATATTAAATTGAGAGTTAAGAATCTGGCATATAATTTAACATTTGGAAAATAATCCACCTTCTTGCCAACATTTAACAAGCCAGTCAAAGGATATTCTTGGTTTATTGGGGAACCAGAGAACATTAAGAAGAGCAAAATTTAGTTTCTTAAAGATTTTTTAGGAGGGAGAATAATTAGTGATTGTAGATAGAAGAGTATTTTTGGTAGGCTTATCATTTTTATTAAAGTACGTCTATCTTCCATTGTAAAAAAAATGCTCCAATTAATAATTATTTTCATAACAGTGTCTGTTAAATTACTTTAATTTGCTGCTATTGAGTCTTTCACAGTAGAGTTAATTATAATTCCAACACAATTAATTTGTGACTTTTCCCAAATAAAATCCTTATAGTTTCTTAAATAATTATTAACTTTTTTATTAATAAAGTAAAGTTTCTGTTTTATCAGGGTTAAGCATTAAACCTAACCCTTTTTCAAAGTAATTAATAGACTTAGTTACATTTTCTGTTGAAGCTTCAACATTACCAATTGTTATTAAAATATCATCTGCAAATAATCGCATTTTACAGGAATAACTATCAAGTATCCCTGGATTTTGCTATTAGATCTATTAAACTTTGTGAAAGGTTCATTTGCTAGAGCAAATAATAGTGATGACAAGTGACTACCTTGTTTTGTACCTTTTAATATTTTGAAAGAGCTAGAAAGAAAAGAGCCAATTTTAATACAAAAGAATGAGTTACTATATAGATTAATTATACTATTTATAAAATCTAAGGAAAACTCATATTGTTTAAGTGCTTTGAACAAATAATTCCAACTAATAGAATCAGAAGCCTTATTTATATCTAGACTTTTATAGTTAGTTTTTTTCTGTTTTTATTAACCATATCTGTTAAAGTATTAAGCCTAATTATGTTATTCAGAACCTTTCTATGTAATATAAAACCAGCCTGATCATCATTTATTAATCTTGGCATAATAAGTTTCAATCTTTTTGCAAGAATAGGCATGATTATTTTATAATCAACATTTAATAATGAAATGGGATGGTAAGAAGAACATACATTAGAATCTTTATTTGGTTTCAAGATAGGAGATATCAGGGAATATTTCTGGGGGTGGTTGACATATGTTTAACTTCCTCAAAAACTTTTATTTGGATATTTAAAATATTATCTGGGAATAATTTATATAATTCCGGGATTATACCATCAGGACTAAGGCCTTTATTTAGTTTAATTTGATCTTTTAACACCTTAAAAGAGAATGACTTATCAATGTTGGAGCTTTATTCTTTGGTTAATTTAATCCTTATATTGTCTTTCAAAAAGTCATCAGTTATGTTCTTGATTTCTAAGACTCTTTGTTATTAATTTCTTCATAATATTTCCTAAATCATTCTAGTATGTATTTTAAATCAGCCACTTTTTTTATTTTTATCACCTTGTTTGGAAATTATTTCTTTAATATGATTAGTATTTTTTTTCTTAGATCAAACAGCCAACCTGTGTAAGCTTTCTGGGTTTATTGAGTAAGTTTGTAATTTTTAATTTTTCCAGATTTATTATTATATGGTAAAGTATATTAAGATATATCTGATTTAATATTTTCAACTCAGTGTTTGCCAGTTTTAAACTGGATTTCAATTTATCTATATTAGACTGCTAATACATCAACTCTTTATCCCACTCTTTTTTATATGTACCAATATTTAATTCTTCCATATAGATACACTTTTAAAGAATCCCAAAGAATTACTTCTGAAGCTTACTTCTGAAACGTCTCCATTATAATCAGTTTCAGTGTATTGATTTAATTCTTTTAGACACCGTTCCTTAAAGTCTTATGACCAGGGATTCTCTGATAGTAAATCAAATTGCTTGGCTTTAATGTTAACATAAGTGTAATACCATTGTGGTCAGATAAAGGACAAAAAGTTATCAATACATCTTCAATTTTAGTAAATAAACTATTAGAATTAAAAACTTTATCAGTGTTTGTCTGGGTAACAAATCTATAAGAATAATATTTAAAGTTAAGATAGTTAGTTGATTTAATATCATAGGTATTTCTCAAATGTTGAGAAGTAATAAAATGATCTAAGTCTTTAGCCACTGAGGATAGCTTAGGAACTTTATCAGTAGTTGTGTCTTTACTAGAAAGAATACAGTTAAAATCTGCATAATATCCAAATATTTCTTAGCAACTTTTGCTCCAGTTCCAGGTATCCAGTAAGAATTCACAAAAGTATAAGGTGTTTTGTCAATTTCTACTACTGCTAAACTCAACATGTTATTTTTATCTGAATAGAGATTTAATATTTTAGGCATAGGTGATGAATTTCTCCAAAGAATAAAACTGTCTTTTTTTATTTAAAATGAGAGGTCACAAGAATTGAATAATCTTTTAACATCAATCTATCTACATTTTAAGATAACAAAATGTGTTTCTTGTAAGAAAATTATGTGGGCTTTATGCAGTTTTAAATATTTGTTTGTTACTCCTCTTCAATGGATTATTATGTACACTGATGTTTAATAAGAGACAATTATATGTCAACATTCATAAGAACATGTAAATGAACAAAATTAAGATGATTTAGCTTAACATATAATAAACAAGTACTAATAATTGTTGTTATGGACATTTACAATAAAAATCATACTTATATACATTAAAACCTCCTAGCAAGGAAAGCAAATTCCCTGCTACGAATAAATGAGTTAAGCCACAAAATATATAACTTCAACCACATTATTGATACTATGTACAATATAGGTTCATAGATTAGTACTAGGCTAACTGCCCTTATGGACCATTTTTAGCCTAGACAATTACCCCATGTGAGAATCAAACCCTGCACCTTGTGTCTGCAATGTAAACAGCTTAACCACTATGCCAGTTGTAATCAGAGAAACAATCAGCCCTGCCAAGCCTTGAACCCAGGACCCTGTACATCATAGCCAAAGCAAATTACCACTACGCCACCTATATTCAAGCTGCAGTCACAGTCCCCTTCTTCAACATGACTCAAGTCATGTTAAAAGGAAAAAATATAAAATATTAATTTGAGAGATATTATTATTTAAGATCATAGAAATATAAATTTGGAAATGTTAATAATAAAGAATGATAGTATGCATTTCTGAATATATCAAAAATTTCCCAGAAATAATGTATTTCAAATTTCTCTATTTGATCAAGACATGTTGTATAGTCATTTCTTCTAATTAATTCTTCTGTAGAAAATGCTATATATAGCCTAGTATTTAAGCATTTATATAGAGGAAATAAATAAAACTGACAACACCTATAACACATTAATATATAGACATCGCAACACCAATACATATCAAGATCATGAATCATAAAACTTTTAAAACTCATTGATACATGAAAAGGTAAAAGTAATACTCAGAATATGGAAGTATAATTAAAAGTAATATAATTTAAAATTAGATATTTATGTATAATGTATGTGCACATATATTTATAATATATTTACATGGATGTGCATACATATAGCTGTGTATATGTGTTTGTGTGAGTAGATGCTTAATATGTATATTAACAGTTAAGAGAGTGAATATGCTCTATGTATCTGTGCATAAGAGTAAATATACAAATGAATGAGTGAATGTTTATTTGGATTATGAATGTATGTCTGTTACTATCAATATCTCTAATACTTGGAATATACATTTAACATCTAACTTCTGTATAGAAAGCATTATTTTATGATTATATTTTAATATCATGTACTTACACATTTGACTATAGTATTTTCATTGCCATATTCTGAAATTTGCAGATAAAACTTTTGTGTTCATCATACCAATGTGAATTGAAAAATGTTTGAAATTATTCAAAAGTCAGTTTGGTATAAAATAAAAGGTTCCCTATTATATCAACGCATTCTAAAAATAGCGAACGCTGTTTGATCGACTGTTTTAAATCAAAACCGCAAAATCCCAAACAATTGGAACAGTGATTTTTTCCCCAGGGAAAAAATCACTGGGCCATTTTTGGGAGTTTGCCATTTCCTCCACTGTGCTGTGATCTTCTGTTTGGTATATTTAAGTAGGGGGTGTGGGGGTGAAGGCCCCCACTTTATTTTGTGTTTGTTTTTTTTCCGGAGCAACAATTTTTTTTCCAGGGAAAAAAAATCGTTGTTCCGTGTGTTCAGCATTTTGCTGTTTTGGTTTTTAAGGGTCAATTATACAGCATTCGCTATTTTAAGCATTTGCTGTTATGATATAGACCCAAATAAAATTACATATTTCACTAATAAATGCAGAACAGTTTGCTCATTAATATTGTTTTCCAATAATTAGCAATGTAACTCTGAGTAATTAAGATGACAGATGTAGAGCAGACTGAGGTGTTTTCAGCATCTCCTCCTCTAAACTGTAGCACAGAAGGCAACAGCTTATATTAAAGTATAAGTACAGTAATATATGTAAATGCTGTTATATGCAAATTAATATCTATATAGAAGTTGAATAAACATATTTCTCTTAGAGCAAGTTTATAATCACTGTTAATAGTTTCCAGTCAAATATCTGTAAAAATAATTTTGTATAAAAAAAAATTTTATAGGAGCCAGTGTGCAGAGTTGTAAACAATATGTTATCCCATATAAGATATGCTAGCTTCCTCCATGCTTGTTTTCAGTTGCATTTTAGTAATAAAGTGTTCTCTGTGTTTAACCTTACAGTTTTATTCCATTGCACAGCCCTTTTTGGCATCACATCAGGTGTTAAATTTCACAAACTGCATTTCAAGGAAAGCATTTGGACAACTGTATACTGAAGTAATACCAAAAGGTTATGAGGTATTTAGTTTTTGTACACAGTTGGTTATACCTTGTGTAAATACATCTGTAGACCCCTTACTTATGAATAGACAAGTATAGTCTGTGTAAATATGCATTTCAATTTGAGTGTGCTTTTGCATGCAGATGTCCTTATGTATATAGAATTGCAATATAGCATCAGTTACTTAAATACAGATGCTTTTAAATGACTAATTGCTCTCTATAACAATATTTTAATACACTGCCAGATGTTATGTATGACACATATCATTATCTGTTTACTATGCTATCAGCTTAGACTAAATAATCAAAAATCCACTCTGACAGTGTGTAAATATTTGTGTGTTCAATATAACAGGGAACATATTACAGAACCAAAGAAACAGTAGAAGAAATTGTATTACTGTAATATGTACTTCTTTGTTTATCATAAGTATTCTGCATAGCAGTAACTGTAAAATTTATTATTATTAAAGTTATGTTAGTTTTTTCAGCTTCTTTTGAGACATATTAAAACCAATAATATTGTTTTAAACAAGTATGTTCATCACTATAAATTACATATCCCCCTGTACTGTGATAATCTTCTGCATGAGTGTATTATACTTACACTGTACATTTTTTAAAGATACAACAAATTTCACTGAACTGTAATTAAGATGACCACAATATGTCACTAAACAGAAATTAGTACCAGGTGTTTTTAAGTCTGCAGATGTCTTCTTTTTGTTTTCCCACTGCATTCTTCTTGCCTTTTGTTCTTTTCATTATTCCACTTTTTAAAACATAATGAGCATAAAAACTATATGGGTATGTTTTAAAATTAACTAGATTAACTGTAAATGTTCTGTTTTTGTGTTTATGCTGCTCATTTTAACATTCTAAAAGTTCACTTCCTGTAAATGAGGGTTAAAGTTTAAAATGCATTTCCTACAGCAAAGGCAGCATGAACATGGAATCTAGACTGTTATAAGTTGAAAAACAGCTTGATGTATGTAAAAAAAAGTCTAAAGAAATTTAACTAAAAATATGTAGGAAAAGGAACTGAAAAGGAGCAGTTACTGTAAAAAGCAATCAGCAGCATCTCTAATTCTTTGAGTAAGAGCCCAAGTAATGAACAAACACCACACAAGTTAAACATATTAAAAGAAAATGAAGTAATGTACATAAATGATTTTCATGCAGTCAAAAATCACTCAATAGAACACCCTCTGCACATAGATAAAGCTTATCATATAGAACTATTCACCAGATATTGTGTTGCTGTTTTCTTTGTTGCAAAACTTTTTTTTTTCTATTTTCACTGTTTGCAAAGTAATTGTTGCTAACTTTCGCTGGTTGCAAAGGATCTGTTTTGTTTGTTCTGTTTTCCTACCAAGCAGTGTTTTAAATAACTGATTTGTTTGCTATTTAAAACATTCTTTAGAGTCTCCTTGCCATTTTCTGCTGTTTAAAATATGTTTTTAATGTTTCCTGTCTAAATTATTGTAGCTAGTAGTTTTAGCAGAGTCCAGATATAGGTCTGCTGCATCTGGGTCTGTTTGTAGTGGCTGTTGTATTCTGAGCTCATTTTACAGGCCATCTTTGATTGGAAGGGACCTCTGTGCACTCTTGTTTGAGAAGTGTGCTGATTGGAACATGTCTGGTGAAGGGCTATTGTTCTAGGGATTGGAGTTATACTGACCAGGACAAGAAAAGAAAAGAAGCAAAAGGCCTTGCAAAACCGACAAAGAAAGAGACAACAGTTATGTACTGTAGGACCAGTAAACCCTAACAAAAACATGATCCTTATGGCAAAAAGATGGACTAAGGAAAAAACCCTAACAGCAAGCATAATAAGTCCAACAACGCTGAGAATGAGAAAGAAAACAGTAAAGAAGACCTGGCAAAAAGTCAGACAAAAGGAAGAAAATAAAAAAAGGAAACAATACACTGAACATTACTACACTACCTAAAAACCTAACAAAGAGCAAAATCTTACTAATATCCAAAACACACACCCCAAAGAAACCAAATGGATAAAAGTAAGAAAGGAATGCTAAATCAAATGCAAATAGTCCTGTAATGCTGTGAAAAGAGAACAAGAAAAGAAAAGGCTGCAAGGAAGGTAAAATGCTGGAGAAGCCCACAACAAAAATAAGTGCAGTAGCTGGTAGAATACATTCCATAAAGCAAAGCAGGAGAAAGATAGACCTAAAATAGAAAAGGCACTGATAAAAGCACCAGTGCAACACACTTGTCAAAAAAGGTAAATCTTCTGTTGTGCAAAAAAGAAGAAACAAGCATGGGTAGGCAAATTTCTCAGCCCCTCCCCACCCTTTATGCCATAACCACATTTGCAACTATTGCAACAAATCAGGGACTGAAACAATCTTCCCAGCAAGTACCACACTACAACAGGCAGCCCAAAGAAGATGTAAAGCTGATACCAAAAGTAAATCTGGCCTAGCAACAGCTGGCATCCAGGCACAATCATAGTTGCCATATAGACAGTTGTCAATAGTGAGAGGAAACACGTAGCACTGAATAATGATGCTGTATACCCTTCCAAAAAACAGCCACCCTGGAACACTGAAATAAAACATGCTCTGCTCTCTCTGAAACCTGACACCCATCATATCGACACAGTGGTGATCCCACATGGATAAAAACAGACAAAGATCTAACAGGCAGCATATCAAGAGAACAAGCATGCCAATGAAGAAACAAAGCATAATGCTGTCTATGTTGACTCAAACCTAACATTCTCACAATGAAGTAATGTTGATACCCATTAATGGCAGAGAAATGGGCCAAAAGAGAAGAATACCATTCTTTCCTATATGAAGGGAGGTACTTTAAAGGCACATGTCAAGCAAGCAGCAAAGAATGGACTTCCCACAGCTCCAGTGAAGGAACCCTCCATGCACACTTCCTAGCCAAACAATTCTGCCAAAACTGACCAGATAAAGCTGGGAGCAAGCGACCAAGCAAAGAAAGATCTGCAGCCTGTAAATGCTGCAATACTGGACACAGAAACAAAGTGTATATAAAAAAGGACAGGATGCAGTAAACTAACACCAGAAGAAGCAGGAGTAGAATACAAAATACCCCTCCTAACAGGTGTATAGGAAGTGCCCCCCCCAAAAAAATAAAAGACCTCAGACAAAAGATGGGTGGACCAGGCATGTGGAAACAAATAAACAGAAAAACATACCCTAAAATACCCCAAAAGGTACCATTTAACAAATAAAACATTTTCAGAAAGACAAAGGAAAAGAACAGCTTTACCAGCAAGGGCTGCACAAGACTAAAAGACATAAGAAGGGAACCAAAAGGCACACCCAAGATAGAGGTATCAATGCAAACAAAAGAAATATGCATAACACGGGGAACTGCACCAAAACCACAGGATTTGACAAAATTAAAAGAAAGGCCTACTAATTAAGAAAAGAAAAACAAAAAAAAAAAAAACAAAAGAAAAATATGGCAAATAAAGCAAAAGAACAGGAGAATACTAGGTAACAATAGTGACATCATCTACATAAGACAGAAAATGAGGCACTAAAACTCCTGAACATAAAAATTGGAGACAAGGAAAAGTGCACCCCTGCCTTAAAAGTCACAGCACCTACCACCAGAGTAAAAAGATAACTGCTCAAGGGACAATCTTGATGCACACCATTCTTCATAGGAGCTTCAGCTCCCATCCAGCCATTAACCACAGGAGCAATAATAGAAGCTGAATAAATGGAAGCAATACATTGAAGAAAAAGAGAACCAAATTCATAAACCTTTAAAATGGCCAACAAGGCTGAATGGCTAGCATTGTCAAACAGTTAGGTGAGATCACAAAACAGCAGCAGAGCAGAATCAGAAGCATGAACAAAGGAGGAAAGAAACTTAAGCAACACATTTTGCATATGCCTACCAGAAATACCATAGATCCCAGGGTCCAACAAATATTACATCTTTGACCCCAGATGTTTCACAAAACAACTTATAATCAGTAATGCAAAATGAAACTGGATGCCAGTTAGACAAGAAGGAAGTTAAGGGCTATCCATAACAAACCAGATGGAAAAAAAACATTAAAAAAACTTCTACTTCAAATATACTTGCTAGGTCTATCTCAACCCACACTTCTATGGTTCAAAGTGACTTGACCAATAGGTGTCATTCAGAAAAATGGCACTCCACTCTCTCTCTCTCTCTCTCTCTCTCTCAACAGAGCATCAAACAGAGAGCAGTAAAAAATGTAAGAAAGACCATCCAACATCAGGGCAGTATCAACCTGGAAAGAAGCAATAGCCCTTCAAACTTCAAAGTAATAGGGGCATCAAGAGACACCCTAAAAACAGCAGGCATTCCAGGTATAGGCCAAGATTCCACAGAAGAAGGTTTACCACCATACAGAGTGGACAAATAAGAATTAACTTCTTGCAGAATACCCTCCTTAATGGTAACAACATCACCAGAAGAGGACAGCAAATTGTCGATAAATGTCTCCTTCCTAAGAGTACATTTGCCAACATAAGGGAGAAACCCCTCACCCCTCCCTTTTAAAGAATGGGCTAAGTTCCAAAGAACCACTCTCACTCTAGCAAGTTTTTACAAATGCAACTTACAGAGGTGCTGAAGAGCACTGGCAGGCATATGATGCACAGCAGACTGGAAAGCAGCATAAACGTAGTTAGACAAATCAAGAATAATTGGAAACAAACATCTTTAAAGGCCAGCCATCAAGAAGAAAGAGAAGGATAAAAAGGCCTCAGAGTAAATTTATCATGCCATAACTCAGTAATGATATCTTGCTAGGCAGAGGTAAAAGTCCAAGGAGCAATAAAACAAGAAGAAAGACCATTACCCTTACACAATGCAGAAGAAACTCCAAAGGAAAAGGACAAAGTGTCATGATGAATAAAAGCACAAATGACAAGGAAGAAGAAACCACTTAAAAGGTAAGAAAACAAAAACAGCAATCAATTTGGGTGTGAACACCCCCTTGAAAGTAAGTAAAGGCAGGAGGATTACATACAGTAAGAGAGGTCAAATATAAAATGTCCTTACAACAATGGACAGTAGAATCCTGACTAACCCTAGAACACCCTGGTAATACACCACAGTTAATGTCACCAAAAAAAGAAATAGGACCGTCAATTAAAAAAATAAGGTTGCAAAAGCTTAAATAGTAAGCAACACTGAGACACTGGAATAAAAGCATAAACAATCACTAAATGTACAAAAGAATGCCTGCACAACAAATCCACCACTAAACCCCTACCAGGCAAAACATGAATAACATCCCTAACAACCACAACAGATTTATGTTATAGTAACCCAATACCAGACCTATGATCTGTACTTAAAGACCAAACCACCCCATCCCTCCCCAAAGTTTCCCATTGGGAAAAGAGGAAAGCCTACCCACCACCCCATCCCTCCCCAAAGTTTCCCATTGGGAAAAGAGGAAAGCCTACCCACCTCCAACAGATAAACAATATCAGAGTGCAAGGCAGAAACCTAGTAAAAGACAGTCAAATGCTGGGGCAATTACATCACGCCATTAATATTACAAAAAGTCAAAGACAAGTTAGCCATCAGTACCAGGACGAGAAACTCCTTCAGAACCCATCCTATGAAGTTTATTTCTAAGATGTCTGCACATAAAAGCTGAGGTCCACTGAGGAGAATCATCCATATCAGTACACAAATCAGATTCACAACTAACAGTATCCTTAGAAGCAATACCATCACCAGTTATCAAACGCACCAAGTAATTTCCTATTGGACTCTAACATATCAGTAACAGTAGGGACAACAAAAACAACAGGAGAAAGAAGCATGGTAGAGTGTGAGAACCAGAAACAACAGAAACAGGACAAGGAGGACTAGAAGGCAAAGAAAGTAGAACAGACCCCTCCAGAGAGGAAACAAAAGTAAGAATACAGACAGAAGATGGGGGTGCAAGGGACAGAGACAATGGCCTGCACTGGGGAAGACTCTACAGGAGCAGCAGCAGAAACAGAAAGAGAAACAGAAACATCAGAAAGTAAAGTCTGAGATGACTCAGTGGAAACAGGTAATACAGAAGGTACAGCAGGACAAACAGAATCAACATGAAAACAAGAATATAAACAGCACCATTGTGCACAAGCTCTAGCAAAATGAGCCGTGGAACCACAATTAATGCATTTCCTAGCTGGACAATCAGACACCAAGAGAGGAAAATCACCACAAAAAAGCAGGACTTAGGCTGTCCTGCATACCTCAAAATACCTCTCTAACCATACAACAGACACACACCAGGCAGATGGGAAACACCAGAATCAAGGACATGCAAAGCCACCCAGGCTTCCCACACCCAATGTCAAACTCCACCAGCATCAGTCTCAAAAGATTTCTTAACAGAAAAAACATCAGCACACCAAGAAAGGAAAGATTCCCTAACTTGTGCTTCTGTAACATAAATAGAATGAAAATACAAAAAATGTTTACACTTATAAGAAACATCTACTTCAGACAGCACAAAATCAGACCAAGGCTGCTGCTGTTTATGTGCAACAAAATGAGAAACAAAAGTAGAAGCAGAGCCTCCTGCTCTTAAAATAAACATCAGCAAAAGTATCTCTCCCTCAGTGAATAACAGCCCACAAAGACTGCGCAGACACAGACAATGGTTTCAATAAAGAATGCCAAATAAACACATGTGAAATAGGCTAACTTGAAGCAGACTTAAGACAAACCAAAGGCTTAGAAACAATACTGGAATGCCTCAGAGAGTTAGGCTGATTCCCAGAAGCAGAAACTGCAATTTTTGCTCCAGCAGTATAAGACTTTGCCTGAGATATAAAGTACAGTTGTGTGCACTTACCATAAATGTAGATGTTCGAGTGCATACACTGTTACAGTCCTGGTTAGGGCTACCTGCAAGCAGATAACCCAAATATAATGACTGCAACAGTGAAACATGAAGAACATCTGCAGAAGCAACAGAAGACACAGCACTAGCAAAGGTAACTGGCAGAGCTGTAGGGGGAGCCAAAACAGCAGAAGCAAAAGAACCAGCCTGAAGCTCCATTTTATCACTCCAATCAAGCACATACACCTTACCAGAGTTATGCAACACAGCTGAATCCTGTGAAGAAGTCTGAGACACAGATAAAGTTGTGAAATGAAAAGAAGAATGTGAATCTTTAATAGAAAACAAAGTAGAAGAAATAATAGGAGAGAAACTTTAGCTGCAGTACTCAAGGAAGAAATGGCTGCCATTTTGCTTCACCCAAAAGTGAAAGCAAGGACATCCTAAGGCTTGGAGTAAGCAAACTCATTGGTTATTTTGAGCTTTTTAAAAGATTTTTTTAGTTTTTAGCTTTTGGTATTTGAGCCCTGCATTTGAGCAAGTTTCTGCTTGTTTGCATGCTGTGTAGCATAGCAGAAAAGATAATTTTGACATGTTTCCATTAGATACAGCTGTCGTACATTAGTGTAGTCCTCATCTTTAGTACATCTCTGATGTAAGAAGCATTGTTAGTGAGCTGTAACCTACTAAACCACCAGACAAAAACTCCATCAGAAACACCTATCTACAGAGCACCTGCTAGATCAGTCCTGAATGCACCCCCTTTGTGATAACAGTTCTTCAAACTTAGCATTATGGACAGTTGGACTACCCTTGTTTCTCCTGCCAGCCTTGTTGACTTGGGTATCCAGAGGCAGTGTAGCAACTGCCTTATGAACACTAACAACCCTCCACTAATAACTCACTCTAGTATAGAGTGTGAGAGATGTAGCTCCACCAAAAATCTTGAATCCTTCCTCTCTCACACTCAAAACAGCAACACTGAAGAGGTTGTCAATTCACCCACCACTGCTCATGCACATAGTACTACTACTCATACACATAGCACTCATCCAACACATAAATTAACATAAGGGGATATTCTCTCAAAAAATGTACTGAACACCAGATACCTCCAAAACAAAAGATTGCTACATCTAACACAATTCCCACAGCACCCAAAACACATAACAACAATGTTTCACCTACCAAGCCCTTAAAGTATAACACTGAAAAAACAAATTTTCTTGTCATTGGAGGCTCCATAGTGAGACACACAGATGTCCCACTCACCAGGTTAGATAAGGAGAAAGTCATGGTCAGCTGCCTGTCTGGTGCCAAGATTTGTCAGATCATGCATGCACTCAGGTCTCTCGGTAACAAGTACTATTATGACTCTGTCATAGCTCATGTTGGAGTGAACTGTTGCAAAAAAGGGGAAAATCCCAGGATGCAAAAAACTCCCTCACCAGCCTCAGTAAGAAGCTGAGATCCCTCATAAAATCCTCAAAAGCTAGATACGAAAATAAAATTGCCAAAGATTCCAAAGACAACCACAAGGCATTCTATAGTTATGTCAAAAATCTAAATGGCAATGCTCAGATCTGCTCTGAGCTACAACAGAATGGCATTAAATATACTGATCCCAAGGATATTGCCAATATCCTGGCAGATCGATTTAGTGCCAACTTCATCCCCCTCTCACTCCCTAAAGGGCCCATCTCAATACCAAAAGATTGCCAAATTAGGATAATCACAGCCACACAGGTAGAAACCTCACTCTCCAAAGCTAAGAATACAGCATCCATGGGACCAGATGACACATCAGGCTGTGTAGTACATGAACTACAAAATGAACTGGCACCTCACCTAAGTGTCATGTTTAATCATAGCCTCACCTCAGGCTTCATGCCCACTGAGTGGCACACAGCTACAGTTATCCCACTCCACAAGGGAGGATCCACCTTGGATCCCGGGAACTACCGCCCCAGCAGTCTGACAAGCCTGATCTGCAAGGGCATGGAACACATTATCATGGAACTTATAAACAAAGACATTGGCAACCTTCAAACACTGGACCCCACCCAGTTTGGGTTTGTGAAGGGCCAATCTTGTCTCCTGAATCTGATTGACTTTTTCTAATCAGTCTCCAGAGCTGTGGACGAGGGTAAGGCGGTCCACACAGCCTATCTGGACCTCACCAAGGCCTTTGACACCATCCCCCACTCTGGAATAATAGATAAACTTACTAAGCTGGACATAAATCCCTACGTCACTAGATGGGCTGCCAACTGGCTTACTGACAGAACCCAGAATGTAAAAGTAGCCGACTCCAAATCCAGCTCCAGACAAGTGACAAGTGGAGCACCTCAGGGTTCAGTCCTGGGACCACTCTTGTTTGGCATCTACTTCTCTGAAGTACAGGCTAACACTAAGGGACTCTGGCTAACACAGTTTGCAGATGACTGCAAACTGGGAGCCATTATTGAATCCCCAAATTATGTAGATATTCTACAAAAGGGCCTTACAGAAACAGATGCCTGGTGCCAGAACCATGGGCTCAAGCTTAATGCCAAGAAATGTATAGTTATCCCCTTTGGAAAAAAACATGTACCCATGAATTAGCACATAGGTGGAAGGACACTAAACATCGAAAGTGTGATGAGAGACTTAGGGACACAGGTGGACAGTGGTCTCACTTTTGATAACCACATCACCACAACAGTCAGGACATCCTTCTATGTGCACACCTCATCACTAAGGGCTTTTTATCCAGAAAAAAGGAGGTCATTGTCCCACTGTACTCATCCCTCATTAGACCCATTATAGAGTATAATGCCCCATTTGGTGTGTACCTCACAAGACATCTGCAATAGCTGGAAAGGCCACAGAAATACCTCACTAAAAGAATCACAGGCCTAAAGCAGATGCCATATGCTGACCGTCTAAAAAAACTCCAGCTATACTCTGTGGCATATCGTCTACTCAGAGGCGATCTCTGCTTAACATACAAGGCCATGTCAAACCCTGAGCTGTTGGACATGCTCCACTTAAAGAAATCCCAATCCCTCAGAGCCACATGCTTCAGGGATCTAAACCTTGTCATCACAGTGAACAAAACATGCTGGAGGGATAGGTTTCTGATTCAGAGACTCCCCATACTCTGGAATAGACTGCCCATACATGTCAAGCAGAGCGCCTCATTGGCCCTCTTCAAAAGGAACCTTGATGATTAGATGGGACATAGGAAATTCACCCCGGGGATCATTTCAGTCACCCTGCTAGACAGAGGCCCAGATAAGTAAATACTGTGGGAAGAAATATCCAGGGAATTGTTATGTCTAGGCTGGCATAGGCCCTAGGGCCGATAGCCTAGTACCAACCTATGAACCTATGAACAACCTGAGATGTATCTCACTGGATTATATGTAGAGACACATGTTTAAGCTCTCTGAGTATGTGTCCCAGGCAGGTATGTCCCTAGCCTTGAGCAGCATAGTACCCTCACCTAGAATGATGCCACAGTATCAACAAAAAATGACTGATTTCAATAATTGGATTAGTTTTTGGTGTAATTCAAAGTAGATTCAGTTTCTGTCAGCCTGGAAGAACATGGTCGACAAACCTCTCTGCTTTGTCAGAGATGGTTTTCACCTGGCACGACTAGGTTTTCAGTTTCTAGAAAAGGTTTTTGCCTCCCCCATAGTGCTTTTTTTAGGCAAGGTCTCAAAAGCAAAATTGCCAATGTGAAAAATGCCAACCATAACAAAATAAGGGTTATGCTGCTAAACGCTAGGAGCTTAAACCAAAAACTGCACACCCTGGAAGCACTTCTCTCACTGGAGGATGTAGATGTTTGTGCAATTCTACAATGCCTTCCACACCTTCAGACCGCAGAACAAACATGTGAGAACCAAAGGAGGTGGTGTTTCTATCTATAGTAGAGATAAATTCACCTCTCGACTAGCTAGACTGGACAACTCCATGGAGTTACTCCATGTTCAGATTACTGTGGTTAAACCCTCATTCAAGTCATAGCCATTTATAGATTCCCCACCATGGAGCATGATGTGCACAAGGCCTACTTGAAAAATCTGGACTCAATCCAAATATTGCCAAACACTCTAGTCATGGGAAATTTCAATTATCCCATCAACTGGGAAACCTACTCTAGCCCTACTCACTAGCACAAAAATTCCTTGACTTTGTTAACTCAATTCCTTGGAACAAATTATTCAAACCCCAACAAGAGGAACAAACATACTAGATCTAGTCCTCACTAACATGGCAAACAAATGCACCACCGCAACTGTTGGACCCTCATTAGTTAAATCTGACCACAAATAAGTCGCCTTCGAACTGACACTAACACCAGACCTCACAAAGTGCAAAGTCAGACTAAAAAACTTCACCACAGCAAACTATACACTCTTAGGGGAAGTTTAAATGCATTCCAAGCCACCCCCCAGCTGGAAGTGGTAACTACACCAAAGCTTACACTAAAGCCCTGTACAATCACTTGTATAGACTTGGCTGTTCCAGAGTGAATTAAAGCCATCTAGCATCAACAAAGTTTACAACAGATGCATGCTGTCTAAGAAATCTAAAGCAAAGGCCCAACAATGGAAAATTACCCACCTCTGCCTCAACAGGCAAATAAGACAACATGCCAAATCCTCTAAGAATAACTTTGAGAAAAACTTAGCAATTACAGCCGAGGATAATCATAAGGACTTTTACGGCTACATATGCAGCTTAAAAGATAGGACCCATGCATGTGCCAAACTAGTAACTAATGGTATCACACACACTGATTCTGCAGAGATAGCAAACCTCCTAGCGGACAGATTTAGGGAAAATGTCACTCCATTATCACATCCAAACTTACCACAAACCTTAGCCCTAACTTCCTCACACCGTACCTATCCAAAAAGCAGGTCATTAAAGCCGTGTCTAAGGCAAAAGACACAGACTCTGTGGAACCAGACAGCATCCCAGGCTGTCTTCTAAACAATCTGAAACATGAACTAGCATCACCATTAAATACCTATTCAGTCACAGCCTGAACCTCTGGCTTTGTTCCTGTGGAATACAGAACAACAACAGTTATTCCTCCCCCTCACAAAGATGGCTTAGCAACAGACCCAGGGAATTATAGACCCATACATCTGACCAGCCTCATCTGTAAGGTCATAGAACATAGATGACCTCCAAACCCTGGATCCGACCCAATTCAGCTTTGTCAAGAGCAGATCCTGTCTGTTAAACCTGGTGGATTTCTTTGAAAATGTGATCAGGGCCATTGATGAGGGAAAATCTGTGCACACAGCATACCTCAACTTGGCAAAGATACAATCCCACACTCAAGCATTACCAATAAACTTAGCAAACTAAGTGAAAACCCCTTTGTTGTAATATGGGTTGCCAACTGGCTCACAAACTCATCACACACTATCAAATTAGATGACTCCACATTAACCAGCAGACCTGTCACCAGTGGAGTACCACAAGGGACATGGCTGGGCACTCTACACTTTGGTATATACTTCTCAGAAGTTCAGGCCAAAACTAAGGGGCTGTAGCTGACCAAGTTTGTGGATGACTGCAAACTGGGTGTAATTATTGAATCCCCAAATGTTGTGAGTATACTTCAGGAGGGTCTTACTCAGACCAATGACTGGTATCATAGTCACAGTCTCAAACTGAATAGAATGAAATGCATCATAATTCCCTTCAGGAAAAACAATGTCCCTTCACACTATCAAATTAACAACAATACCCTATGTACCAATGAAGCGGTAAGAGAACTGGGATTGCAAGTAGACTACGACCTTAACATTGACCATCATGTGTCTATTGTAGTAAGGAAGGCTTTCTACATAGCATACTAGATTATCAAAGGCATCCCATCTACAGCAAAGGATGTGATAACCCCTATATACTCGTCACTAATCAAGTCCATAATTGAGTATATAACACCCCTTTCGGCATGTACCATGCAAAGCACTTACAGCAACTGGAGAGGCCTCAGAGATCTCTAACTAAGAAGATCTAGGAACTCCAGCACGTGTCTTACACAGACCGACTAAAGTCCCTGTCCCTATACTCAGTATCATATAGACTTCTTAGTGGAGACTTATGCCTGGTTTACAAAGCAATCTCTGACCTAAAACTAATGAATTTGCTACACATCCATAAATAAAACAGGATTATAGCTACCCATTTCAGGGACCTAAATATGGCCTGTGACTTGAATAGGACATGCTGTAGGGACAGATTTGTCTCCCAGTGACTGCCACATCTTTGGAGTAGTCTGCCAATTCATGTGAAGCAGAGAACCTCTATGACACTGTTCAAAAGGAACCTGGATAAGTGGATGGGGCACAGTAAATTCTTACCGGGGACAGTGCCCACAACCCTCTTGGACATGGGTAGTCATTAATAAATAGAATCCTGGGTTTTGACTAGAGTAACTATAAGTAACTGTGTAAGTTGCAGACTCCAAATCTGTCCTCAAAGCAGTGACAAGTGGAGTACCACAGGGTTCCGTCCTGGGACCTCTCCTGTTTGGTATCTACTTCTCTGAAGTACAGACTAACACAGAAGGCCTCTGGCTAATGAAGTTCACAGATGACTGCAAACTAGGAGCCATAGTCAAGTCCCCAAATGATGTGGACATACTACAGAAGGTCCTCACTGAGACAGATGCCTGGTGACAGAGCCATGGCCTCAAGCTCAATGCCAAAAAGTGCAGTGTCATCCCCTTTGGTAAAAACTCTGTACCCATGAACTACCACATAGGCAGCAATCTACTTAACACTGAATGTGTGATAAGAGACCTTGGGACCCAGGTGGACAGTAGTCTCTCCTTTGATAGCTACATTGCCACAGTAGTCAGGAAGTCCTTCTATGTGGCAGACCTCATCATAAAAGGGTTCTCATCCAGGAAAAAATAAGTCATTGTTCCCCTCTACTCGACACCCATTAGACCCAATATAGAGTACAACGCCCCTTTTGGAATGTACAAGACATCTGCAGCAGCTGGAAAGGCCACAGAAGTACCTCACAAAGAGGATTACTGGCCTCAAACAAATGCCCTACACTGACCGCCTCAAAAAACTCCAGCTTTATTCTGTAGCATATCGCCTACTCCAAGGTGATCTCTGCCTAACGCATAAAGCTATGTCAATCCCAGAGGTGTTGGACATGCTACACCTAAAGAAATCCCAATCCCTCTGAGCTACATGCTCTAGGGACCTAAACCTTGTCACCATAATAAACAGGACATGCTGGAGAATAGATTCCTGTCCCAGATACTTCCCATACTCTGGAACAGGCTACCCACAGGATACCAACACTTAGTATATTCCAGCACAAGTACATACAGAAAAAAAAAAGACAGACCACATTTCTCTTCTCAAAGTATAAGTGGGGGGCAAGCCCCCCACACCCCCCATATGGGAGGCACTGAAGTGAAATCTTGGAGTTGATATATTTAAGTAGCAGGAGGGTGTGGGGGTGCAGATGGGCTTGTCCCCTGCTTATAATTCAAGGGTAATATGTTTCTGTATATACTTGTGTTGTAATATAGTAAGTGTTAGTATCCCATGTGTTTTCAGTATTATCAGATTCAGTATTTTGAGTTTCCAGTATTTTGAACTTTCAAGATTTTGGTCTCAGGATTTTGGGTTTTGAGATTTTGGGCTTTCAGGATTTTGTAGCACTCCCATATATACATATATATATCTGTCTATATCTATCTGGGCGGCGCAGTGGTGCAGTGGTTAACGTTGTCACCTCACAGCAAGAGGTTCTCCGGTTCAATTCTCGGTTGGGGTGCCTTCTGTGTGGAGTTTGCATGTTCTCCCTGTGTTCGCGTGGGTTTCCTCCGGGTACTCTGGTTTCCTCCCACATTCCAAAGACATGCATCTGGAGCATTTCTCCCCGGGCCTCCGCTGAAAACAGGCTCTGTGGAACCTAGTCGGACTTTCCCGGTCAACAAATGATAAATAAAAATAAATAAAATAAATAAAAAATCTATATATGTGTGCGTGTGTGTGTGTGTGTGTGTGTGTGTGTGTATATATATATATATATATATATATATATATATAGTGTCTCAGATACTGCAACTACACCCCCCACCACATACACATACTCTATATGTTTGAAAATAATTTTAGACAGAATTAAAATAAAATAATAAAGGGGCTAGTAATAGTAATAATAACATATATACTATTTCCGATACTATAGAAAAGGTGTTTTGATAAAGTGTAATTTTTTTTTGTTTGTTTTACCTTGTATATGATGATGAACTGTAATAGATGACAAAACTGAATACATGTGAGAAAGCTATTTAGGCAAAAGTGAAAATTAGAACAATGTTACTTTTCTTTATATTTTTTACTGTTTTTGTCCTTTGAAGACCAGCCATTTCTTATTGCTTGTCTCTTTAAGTTGACAAGAGTCCAATTCATATTTTCTGATTGAGCAAAATGTTTCTTTTTCTGAGAAAAGTTCACTACATCATCTAGAGAATTAAAAGTTTTATGACCTTCTGGTAAAAAGATCCTAATTTTGGCTGGAAAAATTAGTTGAGCTTTAATGTTTAGCTTCTTTACATCTTTTAAGAATGGAATTCATGTTTCCTTTTGGTCGTAACAGATGCAGTATTGTCAAACCTTACAATGTTGTTATTTATTTTTATCAGAGAATTAGCCCAAACAGTCTTCAGTACCAGGTCCTTGTCTTGACTGGAGAGAAATTTTACAATAATAAATGTGGGGACTGGAAGATTTTTCTTCAAAAAAGAAGTTGAAAGAGATTTATGGACTCTCTCAATACCAAAAGAGAGAGCTTCTGGTTGAGTCCGAATTATAGGCATCCAGTTAGTTAAAAACTGCAACATATTGTCTCCTTCTTCCTTCTCTGCTATTCAATATATTCTAATATTATTTATTCTAGATCTACTTTCTAGGTCCTCTAGTTTTTCCATAAGCAAAGTACTTTGTTTTAACAGGAATTATGTATGATTCACACTCTCTGCCATTCTGCTATCCAGGTCATTTAATCTGTCTTCTATTGCTGAGATCTGAACAGATTGTTGTTCTATGATCTCTTTTACCATTTCTGTTTGTTTCTTGGAATCTTTTATTGTCCATTTTATCCCAGGTTTATCAAATATAACAGAAAACTCCCTGATACTGTCCATTATAGATTGTAGTTTCTTTTTCATTGAGTTATCTTGATAGTTTACTTTTGAGGGGCTCATTCTATCACAACTGTCAATAAAACTTCTGACAGGAAAAAAATCAAAGAAAAAACATAAACACTTGATTTTTCTTTCAAATTGTTGTCCAGGTTTGTTTAAAATATTTTGTAAAGTTTGCATAATAAAATCCTGTCAGATAAAAAGAAAATAAAACAGATGTAAGACTTTGTGCTGTTAGTAGTTTGCCACCCCTCACTCTGTTAGTATTTTTAAAGTTGTGAAGGTAAGACAGTGCAGACCCCTAAAGTGGAAGCAGGAGTCAATATATAATTGCACCTACTATATCTTAAATTGAACAGTTTTTTGTTTGACTCATAGACTGCCAGCCAAAACATATCAAAATGCAACTCAGTAACCACAAAATATGTCAGACGTGCAAACATTTTTAAGCAGCAGTAGCATACATAAATAAATAAGCAAAGAACACAATCTCCTGGATTCAACAAACTCCCTGAAAGAATAAGACTATTCTTGCATGGAGTGGATAGTGTCCATTTAGCACAGCAGTGCACCTTGAATATTCATGAAGGTGCACTGCTGTACTTCCTATATAGACATGAACCATGAACGAGTGCAAGGGGCATGTCCAAGTAGTGCATGGACACTGAACATGCCCCCTGCACTCAGAAGATGCTGTACAGCACTTTCTAAGTCAAACTGGCATAATATTTGAGATTTACTCTAATATTATGCCAGTATTTCAGTGTCCACAGACACTGAAATGAGATAGTGATCATTTCAGTGTCCACGGACACTGAAAGAAACATCGACATGAAGAAAGCAAATGCAGGGGGTGTGTGACAGGTTCTGTGACACCCACCCTGCATTGCTAAAGTGCCATATAACACATCTGCAACCTGCTACAGCAGGATATGTGTGCAAATACACACACAATGGGGATAAATCCCCCAGAAGTGACAAAACACACATATAGCCCTCACAAACATAGAAAGCTGATAGAGAACAGGTCATGCATTAGCATGAATTATGGAAGGGTAGAAGTCTGAAAGCAAATGTATGTCAATATTCCCTTACAGCAATGCAAGTTGACAAAGGCACAAATGATGGGGGGAATAAATAATAAATTAGGGACATGCCTGAAAAATTGCCCTCACACACTTAGAAAGTTGATAGATAACAGAATATGTATTAGCAGGAGTCCCTGAAGGATAGAAGCCTGAAAGCCAAATGAATGCCATTATTTCATGATTGCAATCCTCAATAAATTGTCAGAACACCACCACACTCACTTATATGACATAATAATATAAAGATAATATAAACTTTTTTTTTCAACCCTAAGGAATGTTTAAGTGTAGCTAAGCGCATCTGCACATTATGGCTGTCTGTTTAGCATAGCTTAAACATCCCCTAGGAGAAAAATGCAAATATACAGGTGAAGTTCCCAAGCTGAGATAGTGTAATGGTTAGAGTCCTGGATTTATATGTAGGTGTTAAAATTATTTTTGTAAACTTAAATTATGTAACAACTGTTTTTTGTCAACCAGGGTAGTGTAGCAGGTCCAAAGTGAGATGTCAGTCTAGAAAAGATGTGAAACCCCTCTATAAACATAAGTGCCCCATAGAGTATAGTCACACAAGAATATAATTTAATGAAAGCAGATAGGGGATGTCATGGAAGGTAAACATAAAATTATAATCATAATCTCTCTAACTTTAAAATATTTACTTCACTCTCATGTCTCCTCCCTCTGGGAATGCTCCTGCTCTCACCCCTCCTGATACATCTACCCTTTCTTTCCCTCTATATCTAAGTCATCCCTTGGCCTCCTCCTATCTCAAAAACATCATAATAACCTATTCTTGATCCATTTTTTCTCAAAAATCTCTCTCTCTCTCTCTCTCTCTCTCTCTCTCTCTCTCTCTAGATATATATATATATATATATATATATATATATATATATATATATATATATCCTCTTCTTGATCCAAACTTTGTCTCTTTACTTTTTTCTCAAATATGCCTCTCTCTATATATTTATAAATTTCCTCATAGCTTTTTGGTTACTGAATTACATAATTCAAAATATGTTTTTTTCTTTTATGAACTACTTAAAATATTTTGTTTCTTTATTAGTATAAACATTGTAGTTATGAATTTTACAATATATGTTTATAAATACTGAATCATGGAGCTTTTCTCCCCGGGCCTCCATTGAAAATTGGTTCTTCTAGGCCCAATGGACTTTCCCGGTTAACAAACTGCAAATAAATAATAAATAAATAAATAAATAATATGTCAGTAATGTTGAATCAATCCCACAATCCTAACACCCACCAAGAGGAGAAAATGCTGAGAGAAGACAGGAGCCACTTTTGAGATTTTAAGTATTTTGCTTCAGATTATTTGTTAAGTTCTTCTGTATTGCCGCCTACTTTTTAGCAATTTCTGGCTTGTTAAACTTGATTTCTGTGTTGGTAACTGTATTTAGAACACAACCTAGAGCTGATTACTGAATTTCCTGCCTGCACTTATTTTTAAAATCGTTTTTGTTTCTTAAAACTTGCATTTTATCTGTCTCTGGCCTAGCACTCAAGTGTGGGGTCATTTACTGCACCGTTCTAACTTGTTGATACTTGTGAACCTCTGCTTTCCTTAAAAAAAACAAAAAAATCTTGCTTTTTTCCCACTTTTCTGAGATTTAAAAAAGTTCAGTTACAGATTTGCTGTTCTGAACTGTTCATAGGTTCATAGGTTCATAGGTTTATACTAGGCTATCTGCCCTAAGGCATTTATAAGCCTAGCCCAAAGTTTTGTGGCTTACGCCACCCCTTATGTTAAAAAATACTGTGCCCATTTGTAAGTTTCTTGGAGGCCATTGTTTGCTTGGGCTAAAGGGAAGTCTCTGTGTTCATCAGTGGCAGTGATAAACATTGAGCAGCCTGCCTGCCCCTGTGGGAGTGGTTACTGCCTTGAAACTGTAGTTTTAATGGCCATTTTGGGTCAATTCCAAACTCCTTGATCTCCCTCTCTTAAAACCCTCTTTTTGCGCGGTTTTGCGCATTTTTGCGCATAGCGCAACACCAGGCAGTGCTGCCTGATGCCTAATTGGGTTTAAACTATTCCTGGCTCCACAAAGTCTGCTCTTCACTTTTTCCCTTATAACTGCTCTATCTCTCAAATTAAACACCATATTCTCATTCTAAGGCCCCTCACTGGTCCAAATAAGTAATCTTACAAGTTAGCACTAATAAACCATAAGCACTACTTACACTTATACTCTCTACGATTACCTTGTCCCCTATTGGTCCATTTTAATTCAGCTCCCAATATTACTCTAAAATGTCCAAAGGTCAGTCAATGGTTTCCTCTCCAGTCCAGCTGGTGAATCTGGGAATTTTGAGGCAATGTTACAACTGTCTCATGTACACGGACAACCCTCTCCTCCTCCAAACAGGTTCAAATATATGTGAGAGATGCAACCATATAGCCAAACTGGAGGCAGAGCTCTCTCATCTCAAAACTGGTGTAACCAGTCAGGAGAAGAAGGTAACCTCACACAACATAATTCCAGTATCACATAGTCCCACCACAACAGTGAACCAAACACATAAAAACACAAAAGCATACTCGGAGGCTCTAAATAAAAATCTACCTAAGCAACAGAGACCTCCAAAGCAGCCATCCAAGCAAACGCTACCCCAAAACAAAACACGTACAACACATAGCACACAAAGTCAGTGTGCCAAGCAGTCACAGCCCTTAAGGCTGAATAACACACCTGATACTCTTGTAATAGGTGACTCAATTGTCAGACACACTGATGTCCCGCTCACCAGGCTGAATAAAGAGAAGGTCACAGTGAGCTGCCTGTCAGGTGCTAGGATCCGCCACATAACGCAAGCACTCAGGTCACTCCAAAGCAAATACAAATATGACTCAGTCATTGTACATGCTGGCGTAAATGACCTGAGACGTACCTCCCTCGACTACATGAAAAGAGACATAGAGAAGCTCTCTGATCATGTAGCCCAGGCCGGTATGACCCTGACCTTGAGCATCATCTTACCCTCACCTAGAATGATGCCACAGTATAAAGACAAAATGATCGATTTTAACAATTGGCTAAAATTTTGGTGTCATTCAAAGGGGATCCAGTGTCTGTCAGCCTGGGATGACATGCTCGACAAGCCACGTTGCTTCACTAGGGACGGCTTGCACCTGTCACCCCTGGGCTTTCAGATATTGGCAAAGGCTCCTGCCACCCCCATAGTCCCTTTTTAGGCAAGGCTCAAAAGTCAAACCCACCTCCATAGACAGCACAAGGAACAAGAAACTAAGGGTAATGCTGCTAAATGCCAGAAGTCTTAACCTCAAGATGCATGCACTCGAAGCTCTCCTCAGTATGGAGAACATCGATATCTGTGCAGTGACAGAAACCTGGTTCAAGGCTCCAGAGAGCACCCCAGCACTACCAGATTATACCTCATATCATGCTTTTCGGCCCCAAAACCCAGACCGAACCACAAAAGGAGGGGGAGTTTCCATATTTATCAAGGATATCCACACCTCCAGGTTAGTGGCATTGCACGAAGTATCGGAGACCATCCATGTGCAACTGACAGTGGGCAAGACTGCTTTTCAGTTTATAGCATCCTACAGACCACCCTCTCAAAGTCAGGAATCCCACTCGGCTTTCCTGAAAACATTGGAGAACATGAAGATCTCTCCGAACACCATTATATTGGGTGACTTCAACTACCCAAACATAGACTGGGAGCATTACTCAAGCCCCAGCACCTTAGCCCAAAGGTTCCTGTAATTTATAAACTCAAATGCTATGGAACAACTAGTCACCACTCCCACAAGAGGGGAAAACATACTAGACCTGATCATTACCAACATGGGGACTCTATGCTCCATACCAGAAGTATATCCCTCATTGGTAAGATCAGACCATAAATTAATTTCACTGGATATCCACATCCCGACCCCACCCCCAGCCAAGAAAACCACAGTGAAAAACTTCTCAAAAGCGAACTTCACACTTCTCAAAACTGAAGTGGAATCCTTCAAGGCCCCAGGGCCAGTGGAAACTACGGCCCAAACTGCAGAATCCTATATAAACGCATTCTACGGACATCTCCAGGAATGCATGGATCATGCTATCCCAAACAAAATCAAGACCCAATCATCCAAAGGCAGGCGTGCAGTCTGGTGGACTCCAGCCATAAATAAACTGTACAACAGAAGGAGGAAGCTACTACATGATAGAGCACTAGCAAAAAATTACGATCCCTCATAAAATCCTCCAAGGCCAGCTTCAAAAGAAAAATTGCACAGGACACTAAAGACAATCATAAGGCTTTTTTTCAGTTATGTTAGGAACCTGGGATGCAACTCCCAGACTTGTTCTGAGTTGATTCTAAACGACAAAAAATACACTGAACCCACAGACATCGCCAATATCCTGGCAGACAGGTTCAGTGCAAACTTCTCCACACCCTCCCCCCCAAAAGAGCAAGTATCTATCCCGGCAGAGTGCAGCCTCCCAAACATCTCCGATGCTCAGGTGAAGGCCGCCCTCTCCAAAGCAAAAAACACTGCTTCCATGGGACCAGATGGCATCCCAGGTTGCGTCCTACATGAACTCCAAGAAGAACTAATCCCTCAAGTAAAACTGCTGTTCAATCTCAGCCTCACTACAGGATATGTGCCCAAAGAATGGCATACAGCAACAGTGGTCCCTCTCCACAAAGGTGGTGCCTCTGCGGACCCAGGAAACTATCGCCCCATAAGCCTGACTAGCCTAGTCTGCAAGGCTATGGAGAGGATCATCATGGAACTCATAAACACACATTGGGGACCTACAGACACTAGATCCTACCCAATTTGGCTTCGTCAAGGGCAGATCCTGCCTTTTGAACCTGGTCGACTTCTTCAAAAAAGTCACCAAGGCCATAGATGAAGGGAAGGTAGTCCACACAGCCTATCTGGACCTCGCAAAGGCATTTGACACAATACCCCACTCGGGCATCATAGATAGGCTATCCAGCCTAAATATAAACACCTATGTCACAAGATGGGTCACAAACTGGCTCAAAGACAGAACCCACAGAGTCAGAGTTGCTGGAGCCATGTCAGACTCGAAACCAGTCACAAGTGGCGTCCCACAAGGTTCTGTCCTGGGACCTCTCTTGTTCAGTATTTACTTTTCTGAGGTACAGGCCAACGTGGGAGGACTATGGCTCACCAAGTTTGCAGATGAATGCAAACTGGGTGCCATAATCAACTCTCCAGCTGACACAAACATCCTTCAAAAAGTTCTCGTAGAGACGGATAACTGGTGCCAGAGCCATGGTCTAAAGCTAAATGCCAAAAAGTGTATAGTCATACCCTTTGGCAAAAACAATGTGCCCACAAATTACTACATAGGTGGTAACCCATTAAGTACAGAGAAAGTAATTAGGGATCTGGGGACCAAAGTTGATAGCAATTTCTCCTTTGACAACCACATTGCCAAAGTGGTTAGAAAGACCTTCTACATAGCCCACCTCATCGTGAAAGGATTCACATCTAGATCAAGAGAGGTAATCGTGCCCCTTTATTCATCCCTCATCAGGCCCATCATAGAAGACAATGCCCCATTTGGGATGTACCTTACCCGACACCTGCAGCAATTAGAAAGACCCCAAAAGTACTTCACCAGGAGGATCAAGGGACGCAAACAGATGCCATATACTGCTTGGTTAAAAAATCTCCAGCTCTACTCAGTTGCATACCGCCTACTTCGAGGCGATCTATGCTTGACATATAAAGCTATGTCCAACCCAGAATTAATGGACATGCTCCACCTCAGTAAATCTAAATCCCTTAGAGCCACACGCTTGAGGAACTTGAAACTCAGCACAGAAATAAATAGAACATGCTGGAGGGACAGATTCATAACCCAGAGGCTCCCTTCGCTCTGGAATAGAATTCCAATTCATGTTAGGCAGAGCACCTCACTGACTCTATTCAAGAAGAATCTTAATGAGTGGATGGGGGATCGTAGGTTTGTCCCAGGGATTACTTCTGTGTCACTATTAGACAGAGGCACAGTAAACTAAACTTTAAAATGGGCACAGTATACTCAAATCAAGGGGTGGCGTAAGCCAAACACAATCGGGCTAGGCTTATAAATGCCCCAGGGCAGATAGCCTAGTATGAACCTATGAACCTAAAAGAAATGTGAGCCATTCTAATTAGTGCTCAGCTAGGCTGACCAAGTGTAAGCATTGCTTAAATGTAAATGCTAAGCAATCTGTAGCCCAGCTAAGCAGATTTTTGTATTGATAAGCAGTGCTCAACATCTATCCCTTTAAGTACTGCCAACCTTAGCTAAGCGGGTTTAACCATCACTTAGCTTAGCTCAGCATATTCAAAATGGTCCAATGACATCAAAGGGTGGGAATTTGACTCTATTTAAACCTTCCAGGTGGGTATACAGCCATAACCAGTTGTAGCTTATACTTGCAGGCATTATGACAGGTGTAAGTGAGGGTTCACACTTTTGGGCACAGTGCTGGGTCATTCAGGAGTCCATGGTCATGGTTGGATTCCTAGTTAAAGACCATGAGGAAAGACTGCTGCAGGGCCAGTACCAGTGATCCCAATACAAAGCAGAGATCTGCGACCATCTCGCACATGATCTCACCAGTGCTGCTGGCATTCCTCAAACTGGTGAGCAGGTCCAGCACCATTTCACTGATCTCAAACATAGAAAGAAGGAGCTCTTCGACCAGTGGACCTAAGATGCATGGGCACAGAATGTCCCAAAAGTGTGTAAGTATCAGTATCAATTAGTGTTCAACAAAGTCCAGCCTGTGTATGTGATTATAGGTTCATAGGTTCATACTAGGCTATCTGCCCTAGGAAATTTATAAGCCTAGCCAGAGTGTGTTTGGCTTTCACCACCACTTTTAAATAAATGTTGCTATGCCCTTTTTCGAGGTTAGTATACTGTGCCTCTGTCTAACAGTGACACAGAAGTGATACCCGGGGTAAATCTACGATCTCCCATCCACTCGTCAAGATTCCTCTTGAAGAGAGTCAATGAGGGACTCTGCCTAACCTGGACTGGGATTTTATTCCAGAGTGAAGGAAGCCTCTGGATTATGAATCTGTCCCTCCAGCATTTCCTATTTATTTCAGTGCTGAGGTTCAAGTCTCTCGAGCGCGTAGCTCAATGGGATTTGGATTTTCTGAGGTGCAGCATGTCCGTTAATTCTGGGTTTGACATGGCTTTATAAGTCAGGCACAGATTGCCTCTGAGCAGGCGGTATGCCACTGTGTAGAGCTGGAGTTTCTTTAACCGGGCAGCATATGGCATCTGTTTGAGCCCTTTGATCCTCTCTGTGAGGTACATTTGGGGTCTTTCCAGTTGCTGCAGGTGTCTGGTAAGGTACATCCCAAAAGGGGCATTGTAAACAATTATGGACCTGATGAGGGATGAGTAAAGAGGCACGATGACCTCCCCTGATCTAGATGTGAATCCTTTCATGATCAGGTGGGCTATATAAAATGTTTTTCTAACCACTTTGGCCATGTGGTTGTCAAATGAGAGATTGCTATCAACTTGGGTCCCCAGGTCCCTAATTACTTCTTCTGTACTTAATGGATTACCACCTATGTGGTAATTTGTGGGCACTTTGTTTTTGCCAAAGGGGATGACTATACACTTTTTGGTGTTTAGCTTGAGGCTATGGGTCTGGCACCAGTTGTCTGTTTCTATGAGGCCCTTTTGGAGGATGCTTGTGTCGGCTGGAGAGTCTATTATGTCGCCCAGTTTGCAGTCATCTGCGAAATTGATCAGCTAAAGTCCTTCCGTGTTGGCCTGTACCTCCGAGAAATATATACCGAACAAGAGAGGTCCCAGGACTGAGCCTTGTGGGATGCCACTTGTAACTGGTTTGGAGTCTGACAAGGCTCCAGCAATTCTAACCATGTGGGTTCTGTCCTTGAGCCAGTTTGCAACCCACCTAGTGACATAGGGGTTTATATTTAAGCTGGTGAGCTTATCTATAATGCCAGAGTGGGGTATTGTATCGAAGGCTTTTGCAAGGTCCAGGTAGGCTGTGTGGACCACCTTCCCCTCGTCAATGGCTTGGTGACTGTTTCAAAGAAATCGACCAGGTTTAAGAGGCAGGATCTGCCCTTAACAAAGCCAAACTGGGTAGGATCAAGTATCTGTAAGGTCCCCAATATCTTTATTTATGAGTTCCATGATGATCCTTTCCATAGCTTTGCAGACCAAGCTAGTCAGGCTTATGGGGCGATAGTTTCCAGGATCCGTTGAGGCACCACCTTTGTGGAGAGGGACCACTGTTGCTGTACACCACTCTTTGGGTACATATCCTGTAATAAGACTGAGATTGAACAGTAGTTTTAGGTTTGGGTTTAACTCTCCTTGGAGTTCATGTAGGACGCAGCCCGGGACACCGTCTGGTCCCATTGATGCAGTGTTTTTTGCTTTGGAAAGGGCGGCTCTTACCTGAGCATCTGAGATGTCAGAGGGGCAGCACTCTGCTGGGATACATATTTGCCCTTTTGGTGGGGAGGGGGGGGAGTTTGCGCGGAACCTGTCAGCTAGGATGTTGGCAATGTCTGTGGGTTCAGTGTATTTTTTGTCATTTTGGATTAATTCTGAGCATATCTGGGAATTCCCACCCAGGTTCCTAACATAACTAAAGAAAGCCTTGTGATTATCCTTAGTGTCCTGTGCAATTTTTCTCTTGAAGCTGGCCTTAGACGATTTTATGAGTGCCCGTAGTTTTTTGCTAATACTGATCAGAGATGCCTTCCCTTTTTTGGGATTTTGCTCTGTCATGTAGTAGCTTCCTCCTTCTATTGTATAGTTTGTTTATGGCTGGGGTCCACCAGACAGGATGTCTGCCTTTGGAGGATTGGGTCTTGGTTTTATCTTGGATTGCATGATCCATGCATTCCTGAACGTGTTCATAGAATGCCTTTATACAGGATTCTGCGGTCTGGGCCGTATTTTCCACAGGCCCGGGGGCTTTGAAGGATTCCACCTCAGTTTTGAGGAGTGTGAAATTTGCTTTAGAGAAGTTTTTCACTGTGGTTTTCTGGGCAGGGGGTGGGGTCAGGATGTGATTATTCAGTGAGATTAGTTTATGGTCTGATCTTACCAGTGAGGGATACACTTCTGGTCTGGAGCATAGAGTCCCCATGTTGGTAATGATCAGGTCCAGTATGTTTTCCCCTCTTGTGGGAGTGGTAAGAAGTTGTTCCATAGCATTTGAGTTTATAAATTCTAGGAACATTTGGGCTAGGGTGCTGGAGCTAGAGTAATGCTCCCAGTCTATGTTTGGGTAGTTGAAGTCGCCCAATATAATGGTGTTTGGAGAGACCTTCATATTTTCCAGTGTTCTCAGGAAGGCCGAGTGGGGTTCCTGGGTTTGAGAGGGTGGTCTGTAGCAGGCTATAAACTGTAAGGCAGTTCTACCCACTGTTAGTTACACATGGATAGTCTCTGATGCTTCGTGCTGTGCCACGAACCTGGAGGTGTGGGCATCTTTGACGAATATTGCTACTCCCCCTCCTTTTGTGGTTCAGTCCAAGTTTTGGGGCCGAAAAGCATGATATGAGGTATAACCTGGTAGTGCTGGGGTGCTCTCAGGAGCCTTGAACTAGGTTTCTGTTACTGCACAGATATCGATGCTCTCCATGCTAAGGAGAGTTTCGAGTGGGTGCATCTTGAGGTTTAGACTTCTGGCATTGAGTAGCCTTACTCTTAGTTTCTTATCCCTTGTGATACCTATGGAGGTGGGTTTGACTTTTGAGCCTTGCCTAAAAAAGGCACTATGGGGGTAGCAAGAGCCTTTGCCTATATCTGAAAGCCCAGGGGTGACAGGTGCAAGCTGTCCCTAGCGAAGCATCGTGGCTTGTCGAGCATGTCATCCCAGGCTGACAGGCTTGGATCCCCTTTGAATGACAACAATACTTAAGCCAATTGTTGAAATTGATCATCTTGTCTTCATATTGTGGCATCATTCTTGGTGAGGGTAAGATGCTACTCAAGGTCAGGGTCATACCGGCCTGGGCTACATGCTCAGAGAGCTCCTCTATGTCTCTTTTCTTGTAGTCCAGGGAAGAACATCTCAGGTCATTCACACCAGCATGGACAATGACTGAGTCATATTTGTACTTGCCTTGGAGTGACCTGAGTGCTTGTGTTATGTGGCGGATCCTAGTGCCTTACAGGCAGCTCACCGTGACCTTCTCCTTGTTCAGCCTGGTGAGTGGGACGTCAGTGTGCCTGATGATAGAGTCACCTATTACAAGTGTATCAGGTGTGTTGTTTAGCCTTAAGGGCTGTGACTGTTCGGCAAACTGGCTTTGTGAGCTATGTGTTGCACGTGTTTTGTTTTGGGGTAGCGGTTGCTTGGGTGTCTGCTTTGGAGGTCTCTGCTGTTTAGGCAGATTTTTATTTAGAGCTTCCGAGTATGTTTTTGTGTGTTTATGTGTTTGGTTTGCTGTCGTGGTAGGTCTATGTGAGACTGGAATTGTAGTGAGTGTGGTTTCCTTTTCCTCCTGACTGGTTACGCCAGTACTGAGTTGAGAGAGCTTAGCCTCCAGTATGGCTATATGGTTGCATCTCTCACATGTGTTGGAATTTGTTGGGAGGAGGAGAGGGTTGTCTGTGTACATGAGGCAGTTGTAACATTGCCTCAAGATTCCCAGATTCACCAGCTGGACCAGAGAGGAGATTGACAACTGACCTTTGTACATGCTAGAATAGTATTGGGAATTCCTTTATAATTGAAAAAAAGGGCTAATGGGAAACAAGGTACTCAAGGGGAGTTTGTGAGGGTGTAGTGCTTTTAATATTTTAGTGCTGACTTATATAATTGCTTTAGTGAGCAAGTGCCAGGTAACTTAAATGCATTGATAGGTATGCGTAAATGTTTCTTTATCTCCTGTACAGCTGCAGATGAGAGGGCTGCGAACATAGACGCCCATGCCAGCAGGTTGCTACGGCTATGCTGGGAGGCTGGTGAGTACAAATCTAGCTTGCAGTATTCAGGGAAAATAAATAGAAAGGAGTAGAATGTCAACTGCCAGTAGGTCAAAATGTGTACTGTGTGTCATTAATAAATGAGAAGTTAGCAGAATAATACTGACATACAGGATATCTATCAATAAAAGTGCTAGTACCCTTCAATAAAACTAAAAACTCCAGACTGCTGTGCTTACTTTGGTATGTGGTGGTATGAATCTAAATGTGTGCAGGTTCTGCACAGTAACTATGGCTCTGACAGCATGAATTAATTGAGACTCATCTGGCAAAGATTGTGGAGCTGTAAAACAGGAGATCAACTATATGAAATGTTCCCTGCACTGATGGGTCTGGAATATATAACAGTTATATGGACCAGACCAATGATATCGTTTCATAGGTTCATAGGTTGGTACTAGGATATTGGCCCTAGGGCCTATACAAGCCTAACCATAACAATTCCCAGGCTATGTCTTCCAACACTATTTATTTTCCTGGATGCCTGTCTAGCAGGGCGACTGATGTGATCCCTAGGGTGAATTTCCTTTCTCCCGTCCAACCATCAAGGTTCCTTTTGAAGAGGACCAAAGAGGCACTCTGCTTGACATGTATGGGCAGTCTATTCCAGAGTCTGGGGAGTCTCTGGGTCAGGAACCTATCCCTCCAGCATGTTTTGTTTATTGCAATGACAAGGTTTGGATTCCTGGAGCGAGTGGCTCTGAGGGATTGGGATTTCTTTAAGTGTAGCATGTCCAACAACTCTGAGTTTGACATGGCCTTGTATGTTAAGCAGAGATCGCCTCGGAGTAGACGATATGTGACAGAGTATAGCTGGAGTTTTTTAAGACGGTCAGCATAGGGCATCTGCTTTAGGCCTGTGATTCTTTTAGTGAGGTATTTTTGCAGCCTTTCCAGTTGTTGCAGATGTCTTGAGAGGTACATACCAAATGGGGTATTGTATTCTATAATGGGTCTAATGAGGGATGAGTACAGTGGGACAATGACCTTCTTTTTTCTTGATGAAAAGACCTTAGTGATGAGGTGTGCCACATAGAAGGATTTTCTGAATGTTTGGCGATGTGGTTATTGAAGGTGAGACCACTGTCCACCTGTATCCCTAAGTCTCTTATAACACTTTTGGTGTTTAGTGTACTGCCACCTATGTGGTATTTCATGGGTACATGTTTTTTCCCAAAGGGGATAACTATGCATTTTTTGGCATTGAGCTTGAGCCCATATCTCTGGCACCAAGCATCTGTTTCTGTAAGACCCTTTTGTAGAGTATCCACATCATTTGGGGATTCAGTAATGGCTCCCAGTTTGCAGTCATCTGTTAACTTTGTTAGCCAGAGTCCATTAGTGTTGGCCTGTATTTCAGAGAAGTAGATGCCAAACAAAACAAGAGAGGTCTCAGCACCGAACTCTGAGGTACTCCATTTGTCACTTGTCTGGAGCTGGATTTGGTGTCAGCTACTTTTACAGTGTGGGTTCTATCAGTAAGCCAGTTGGTAACCCATCGAGTGATGTAGGGATTAATGCCCAGCTTAGTAAGTTTATGTATGATTCCAGAGTGGGGGATGGTGTCAAAGGCCTTGGTGAGGTCCAGATAGGCTGTGTGGACTGACTTACCCTCGTCCACAGCTCCGGAGACTGATTTGAAGAAGTCGGTCAGATTTGAGAGACAAGATTGGCCCTTCATGAACCCAAACTGGGTAGGGTCCAGTGTTTTAAGGTTGCCAAAGTCTTTGTTTATAAGTTCCATGATAATACGTTCCATGGCCTTGCAGATCTGGCTCATCAGACTGATGGGGTGATAGTTCACGGGATCCAGGGTGGATCCCCTCTTGTGGAGTGGGATAACTGTAGCTATGCGCCATTCAGTGGGCACAAAGCCTGAGCTGAGGGTATGATTAAACATGACACTTAGGTGAGGTGCCAGTTCATTTCTTAGTTCATGTAGTACACAGCCTGGGATGTCATCTGGTCCCATGGATGCTGTATTCTTAGCTTTGGAGAGTGCGTTTTTTACCTGTGTGGCCGTTATTACCAGAATTTGGCAATCTTCTGGTATTGAAATGGGCCATTTAGGGGGTGAGAGGGGGGTGAAGTTGGCACTGAATCAATCTGCCAGGATACTGATAATATCCTTGGGATCAGTATATTTAATGCCATTCTGTTATAGCTCAGAGCAGATCTGACCATTGCCATTTAGATTCTTGACATAGTTAAAGAATGCCTTGTGGTTGTCTTTGGAATCTTTGGCAATTTTACTTTCATAACTAGCTTTGGAGGATTTTATGAAGGATCTCAGCTTCTTACTGTGGCTGGTAAGAGAGTTTTTTGCATCCTGGGATTTTCCTCTTTTCTGCAACAGTTTCTTCCTTTTGTTGTAAAGTTTGTTTATGGCAGGGGACCACCAGATTGGCTTCCTTTTTTTGGACGAGAGCATCTTGGCTCTATTTGGGATGGCACGATTCATGCATGAATGGATGTGCTCGTACAATGCCTTAGTGTAGGACTCAGCAGACGAACTGTCAGTTCTCATCTGCATGGGTGTCATGAAGTTTGTAACTTCTGACTTGAGTAGCATGAAGTTGGCTTTGGAGAAGTTTTTTTATGGAGGTTTCCTTACTGGGGGGTGGGGTGTGGATGTTATAATTGATTAGCTTATGGTCTGACCTGACCAACAAGGGGGGTGACCTTAGGTGTGGAGCATCGATTTCCCATGTTGTTACTGACCAGGTCTGGGATACTGGAGCCCCTGGTGGGACTATGGATTAGTTGATCCAGGGCATTGGAATTAATGAATTCCAAGAACCGTTGGGCAAAGGTGTTGGTACACGAGTAGTTTTCCCAGTTAATGGCAGGGTAGTTGAAATCACCGAGTATTAGGGGTGTTTGGTTGTATATTAATATTTTCCAGTATGTTTAGAAAGGTGTAGTGGGAATCTTGGGGCATGGTGGGGGATCTGTAGCAAGCTACAATTTGAATTGCAGTCTTACCTAGTGTTAGTTGCACCTGGAGAATTTCAGATGCATTGTTTTGGGCAACTAACCTGGTGGTGTGAATATCCTTGGTAAATATGGACACTCCTCCACCTTTAGTGTTCCGATCCTGGTTTGGTGGTCAAAAAGTGTGGTAAGAATTGTAGCCTGGTATTACAAGGGTGTTCTCTGGAGCCTTGAACCAGGTCTCAGTTACTGCACAGATATCGATGTTCTCCATTTTTAGGAGTGCCTCGAGAGAGTGCATTTTGAGGTTTAGACTTCTAGCATTGAGTAGCATTACCTTCAGATTTTGCATGCTTGTACCTGTTTTGGTGGTGGTTTTGTCCTTTGAACTTTGCCTAAAAAAGGCACTATAGGGGTGGCAAAAGCCTCAGCCAGTAACCTGAATCCCAGGGGTGACAGGTGCAGACCATCTCTGGCAAAGCATTGTGGTCTGTAGATCATGTCATCCCCGGAAGACAGATACTGAATCCCCTTTGAATGACACCAGAAGCTTAGCTATGGCCAGACAACAGGAAATCCTACAAATGTGTGGACATAACATTAGGGAAACTACACTCAGCTAACAAGCAACCTCCAAACTACAATAAGACTGACATAACACTACCCAAATTCAGCTCTGGGGCTGCACACATGCATTTTCAAATATAACAGGCACTACAGGGATGTAACAGAAGTGGAAAACAGACACTGGTGTGAAAGTGCATATCCACAACCAATTGCACCACAGTCACAGCAACATACCAGTAATAACTGAACACTACAGTATAATGACTGTGAGCAACAATATCCCATTTGCCACTCACACATTACCCCTAGATATACTTCCCCAAGTCCCAGTGTAGTGGGAATCTTGATGTGTCATGTTCTGCTCGAACAAACATATACAGGTGATAGGGAACAAGAAACTGGAGCAGCATGCACAGTCAGATAGAAAGGGCCCATGACACTCACATGTACCCCACTCCCTACACAGCCCAAATAACATGTACACACAGTGCTGCTAAACATTCCTGACAGTCTGTTAACAATGGCCAGACATACACAGACTTCTGAAATGTACAGTTTCCCACAGGATGTATAGGCACAGGACTCATATCTATGGCCGCTTCCTTGTTACATGTCTGGGGGTCTATGACATAACTGGGATGGTACCAGGAATAAAGGTAATAAATAATGATACTACATACCTCTGAACCCCTTATTGCATGACATCTGGACAAAGCCTGACATAATTGGGGGACAGAGGTCCAAACAGAGGGGTATATTGGACATATTGCTGTTATAAATGTAGACAGTTGCTGGTGTTACTGGGTTTGTTGTCACATATCTTTTCTGAGGGATATTAAGTCAGTAACACCAATGGATGTTAGCATATACTGACTGCATTCCCCAGAGTGTCCTACTAATTAGCCAAGGACAATGACTGTGTGGGGAACAGACCAAACATATGAGCCATGCATCTGGACAGTGTCTAGGCCTCTGGACAGTGTAGAGGTATGACTGCAGTCATGTAACAGAATGGAAATCCCCTGACAGCTGCCAAATATGTCTCCCAGCACCTTATGAAGCACAGTAAGACCAACAAGACACTCCCCCACATCAGCTCTGGGCAATTACCCATGTATATTCAAATACAGCATGCACTACAGGGATGAAACTATAGTGAAAAGTAGATAGTGGTGCAAAAATGTCCACCCAAAAACATTTGCACCACAGTCACAGCAACATACCAGTACCCAAAATGAACTCCAGAGTACAATGACTGACTGAACAAACATATCCTGATTGCCAGTCACACACTATACTGACATATACTGGCCACAATTACAGTGTACTGGGAATCCTGAGGTGTTACAGGACATTTCACAGTCTGCTCCTACAAGCATACAGAACTGATAGACCACCAACAGCTGTAGCAGCATGCACAGTCAGATAGGTAAATGATGCATGGCACTCATACCTGCTATTCTCCCTACCCAGCTCAACAAACATCCACACACAACAGTGTTACACAGTCTTGGCAGTCTGTTCACAATGGCTAGACATACATAACTGTCATATGTACAAATTTCCACAGAATTTCAAGGGTGTGGAACCATAATCTTGGTCACTGCTGCATACCACAGCCAGGAGTCTGCTAGGTCACTGGGATGACAACTGGAGTGCAGTTGGTAATTAATGATATACCATACCTCTGCACCTCATAGTGCAGGACATCTGGACAATGCATGATGTTCTTGGGGGTCAGAAAGAGGGACATATCACATATAATGGTGTTACAAAGTGAAATAGTAGCTGGCGTTTCATGTGTTGTTGCAACATAACATCCCTGAAGGATATGATGTATGGAACACCAATGGATGTCAACAGTTAGTGACTACAATCCTCACATTATCCCTCCTACTCCACTAAAAAGACATTGTTTGAGGAACTGACCAAACATAACAGGCAAACCTCTGGCCATTCTGTGGACAACATGCCAGTTGAGAGGTATGTCAGAGGCATATCATTGTCAGATGTCAAGTCACTCAGTAAATGCATGTGTAGATGAACCCTGTCAATCTAGCAATCCTCCATGTGTATAACAGCACTGATGACATACAATCTGTACTGAATTCTAGACCTTTGTCCCACATGTTGTTGGGCTGTCTCTACATGTCCTGTCCTGTGAGGTATTCCCACCTACTGTCTGTGAAGCTGTAGCCCCAACACCTTCATAATGTCCCCTTTACAGACAAGGAAAAGAGGTAAGGCCCATATGAAGGACATCTCATATGTTGGAACTAGCAGCAGTGTCCAGGCCCACACCACAATACTATGTGGGCACCTACATAGCTGTATGGCCTCAGCCATACCTGGCAGGACAATATCGACCACCCCTTAAGGTAGGCTGAATGCCTGTGGTGGACAGCAGCAATACACAACTGCCATCATAGGTGGAAATAATCGCAGGATGGGCCAAGAAGGAACAGATGACTTATTGGCAGCCATGTCACCTCATTCTGCACAAGCAAATAAGGTCACAGGTGATGTACACTAAGGCTGTCTTTGAGTGCAAATTGGATACATCCACCAAGGCCAATCAGTAGGCCTTCCAGACATGTTTCCTCAATTCCAGAGGCAACACACATATCTGCTCTGTAGTGGTGGTCAGTAACACCACATACACATAGGTTCATAGGTTCATAGGTAGGTACTAGGCTGTCATCCCTGGGGCCTATATAAGCCTAGCAAAAAAAGTTCCCTGGATTTTGCCACCCAAGAAAGTTATTTTCTTGTGCCCCTGTCTAGCAGAGCCACAGAAGTGATCCCTGGGGTGAATTTTCTATTTCCCATCTAATTGTTGAGATTTTTCATAAAGAGGGCTAATGAGGAGCTTTGCTTGACATGAATGAGTAGTCTGTTCCAGAGCATGGGAAATCTCTGGGACAGGAATCTATCCCTCCAACATGTTCTGTTTATTGGGATGGCAAGGTTTAGGTCCCTGGAGTGTGTGGCTGAGAGGGATTGGGATTTCTTTAAATGTAGCATGTCCAACAGATCTGGGTTTGACATGGATTTGTATGTTAGGCAGAGGTCAACTCTGAGTAGGCGATAAGCAATGGCGTAGAGGTGGAGTTTTTTTAGATTGTCTGTGTATGGCATCTGTTCTAGGCTGGTAATCCTCTTAGTGAGGTATTTCTGTGGCCTTTCTAGTTGTTATAGATGTCTTGTGAGGTACATGACAAATGGGGCATTGTACTCTATAATGGGTCTGATGAGGGATGAGTAGAGAGGAACAATGACCTCTTTTTTCTGGAGGTGAAACCCTTTGTGATGAGGTGTGCCACAAAGAAGGATTTCCTAACTACTGTGGTGATGTGATTATCAAAGGAGAGACTACTGTCCACCTGTGTCTCAAGGTCTCGTATCACACTTTCAGTCTTTAATAGGCTACCGCCTATGTGGTAGTTCATGGGTACAGTGTTTTTCCCACAGGGGATGACAATGCACTTCTTAGCATTGAGTTTGAGGCCATGACTTTGACACCAAGCATCAGTCTCAGTGAGGCCCCTTTGTAGAATGTCCACATCATTAGGTGATTCTATTATGGCTCCTAGTTTGCAGTCATCTGTGAACTTCGTTAGCCAAAGACCTGCTGTATTAGCCTGGACTTCTGAGAAGTAGATGCCAAACAGGAGAGGACCCAGGACTGAGCCCTGTAGTACTCCACTTGTCACTGGTCTGAAGTTGGATTTAGAGGTGGCAACTTTCACTGTGTAGGTTCTGTCAGTGAGCCAGTTGGTTACCCATCTTGTGACTTGGATTTATGCCCAGTCTAGTGAGTTTATCTATAATTCCAGAATGGTGGGTGGTGTTGAAAGCCTTGGCAAGGTCAAGATAGGCTGTGTGCACCACCTTACACTCATCCACGGCTCTGGTGACTGCTTCAAAGAACTCAATCAAGTTTAGGAGACATGACCTACCTTTTACAACCCCAAACTGAGTGGTGTCCAGTGTTTGGAGATTATCTATGTCCTTGTTTATAATCTCCAAGATGATACATCCCATGCCCTTGCAGACCAGGCTCATCAGGCTAATGGGGTGATAGTTTCTGGGGTCCGTGGTGGTGCCATCTTTGTAGAGTGGGATAACCATCGCTGTGCGTCATTCAGTAGGCACAAAGCCTGAAGTAAGGCTATGATTGAACATGGTACTTAGATGGGGTGCCAGTTCGTTCTGTAGTTCATGCAAAACACAGCCTGGGCTGTTGTCAGGTCCCATGGATGCTGTGTTCTTGGCTTTGGAGAGTTCAGTCTTTACTTGTGCAGCCGTGATTATGGGGGCTTTGCATTCTTCTGGTATAGTGATGGGCCCTTTGGGGGTGAGGGGGTGTGAAGTTTGCACTGAACCTATCTGCCAGGATGTTGGCAATATCAGTTGGTTCTGTATATCTAGTGCCATTGTGCTGTAGCTCAGGGAAGATCTGAGTGTTGTCATTAAGATTCTTTTGATAGCTGTAGAATGCTTTGTGGTTGTCTTTAGAATCAGTGGTGATTCTATTTTTGCAACTAGCTTTGGAGGATTTTATGAGAGATCTAAGCTTCTTACTGAGGCTGACCAAGGAGTTCCTGGAATCAGGGGATTTTACTCTTTTTTACAACAGCTTCTTCCTTCTGTTGTAGAGTTTGTTTATGGCAGGGAACCACCAGATTGGCTTCATTTTTTGGGAGGATAGTGTCTTGGTTCTACTGGGGATGGCACGATCCATGCACTCGTATATGTGCTTATACAGTGCATCTGTATAGGATTCAGCAGTTGTACCTCTATTTTTCATCTGTATGGGTGTCGTGAAGCTTGCCACTTCTGTCTTAAGAAGCATGAAGTTGGCTTTGGAGAAGTTTTTTAGGGTGGTTTCCTTAATGAAGGTGGGGGCGGGATATTGATGTCTAGGGTGATTAGCTTCTGGTTGGATCTGACCACTGAGAAGTTGACCTCTGGCATGGCACATCGGTTGCCCATATTGGTAATGACCAGGTCCAGGATATTGCTGCCCCTGGTGGGGTATGGACAAGCTGATCTAGGGCACTGGAATTTATGAATTCCAGAAAGCAAATGAGTTAGTACATGAGTAGTTTTCCCAGTTGATGGTGAGGTAGTTGAAATTGCCCATTATTAGGGTATTGGGCTGTACCTTAATATTACCCAGTATATCAAGAAATGTAGAGTGGGCATCCTGGGGCATGGCAGGGGATCTGTAACAAGTTACAATCTGGATTGCAGTCTTGCCCAGTGTTAGTTACACTTGGATAATTTCAGATGCATTATGTTGGGCAACTAGCCTGGAGGTGTGGATATCCTTAATGAATATGGACACGCCTCCTCCTTTAGTGTTTTGGTCCAGGTTAGGTGGCTGAAAGGTGTGGTATGAATTATAGCCTGGTAATGCTGGGCTGCTCTCTGGAGCCTTGAACAAGATCTCTGTCACTGCACAGATGTCAATGTTCTCCATTTTAAGGAGTGCCTCAAGTGAGTGCATTTTGAGGTTTAGACTTTTAGCACTGAGTCGCATTACCTTCAGAGTTTGCTTGCTTATACCTGCTGTGGTGATAAGTTTGTTGTTTGAACCTTGCCTAAAAAAAGGCACTATAGGGGTGGCAAAAGCCTTAGCCAGTATCCGTAATCCCAGGGGTGAAGGGTGCAGTCCATCTCTGGCAAAGCATCGTGGTCTGTCGATCATGTCATCCCAGGCAGACAGACACTAGATCCCCTTAGAATGACAGCAGAAGCTTAGCCAATTGTTGAAGTCAATCATTTTGTCTTTGTATTGTGATATTATTCTGGGCAATGGCAGGATGCTACTTAGGGCTAGGGTCATACCTACCTGGGTAACATGATTCGAGAGCTCCTCCATGTCTCTTTTCATGTAGTCTAGGGAGGTACATCTCAGGTCATTCACACCAACATGGATAATGACAGAGTCATATTTGTACTTATTGTGGAGTGACCTGAGTGCTTGCATTATGTGACGGATCATGGCATCCTACAGGCAGCTGACAGTAACTTTCTACTTGTTTAGCCTGGTGAGTGAGACATCAGTGTGCCTGACTATAGAGTCACTTATGACTAGTGTGTTGGGTACGTTGTTTTGCCTTATGGGCTGAGGTTGACTGGCACACTGATTTTGTGGGCTATGTGTCATTTGGGTAGTGTTGCGGGGTAACTTTGGAGGTCTCTGTTATTTGGGCAGATTTTTATTGAGATCCTCCGTGAATGTAGGTGTGTGTTTTGTGCTACTATGTGTGGGTTTAGGTGGTGTAGGTTTTGATGGACTATGTATTGAGTGTGGTGTGGTGCAAGTGTTTACCTACTCCTCTTGACTGTCTAGTACAGTCTTGGCTGGAGAGAGCTTGGCTTCCAGTTTGGCTATATAAGTGCATCTCTCGCAGTTTGTAGTTTTGGGTGGTAGGAGGAGAGGGTTGTCAGTGTACATGAGGCAATTGCTACATTGCCCCAAGATGCCCAGATTCATCAGGTGGACAGGGGAAAATACTGGGAGCTGACCCTTAGATATGCCAGGAATAGGTGCTTATTAATTTAAGTACTAAAAACTGTTTTTCTCCTAACAAGTGAGGAAAGTTGAGTGCTGCAGTAATTTGTAGTTTATTTAGTGCTTGCAATGAGTTTTGAACAAGTGCTGAGCACAATGAAACAGTTTTGAGTGCTAAAACTAGAAAACTGTCTAGTTCTAAGGGAAAATAAGATGTGCAGGCTTTCTGGCACTGGGAATAGTTTAACCCTCGTTAAACAGCACTGCGCAATGCACAAAACAGTGCAAACACGGGTTTTTAAACAGAAAAATGAAAGGGATAGAAATTACCCAAAATGGCCAGTTAAACTACAGATTCTCAGCTGAAACCAGTCCTCCAGTGACAGGTAGGCTGCTCAAAGCTCACCACTCACACTGATGAACAGAGAAGCTTCCTTCTATTTTAGTAACTTCTGGGCAACACAGAAACTACAAAACAGCCCAGAATAAAGCAAAATCTGAAAACGGGACTTTACTGGTTATAGAAAGGCAGGAAACGAGTAGAGAGATAGGATTTTTTTTGGGGGGGTTGTTTCTTTTTTTTTCAAAAATTAAAACAGATACAGTAAAATAAACTAGCAGAAAAATGGCTATCACACTTGAGTGCATTGCCCTCAACAGTTCAACAGTTGAAAAACACTTAAAAATTATCAGTTAACGTGCAAACAGTATCAGAATTAAAAAAACAGTTCAAATAAGTTGCAAAGTTAATAAAAAATGCTTGGAAGAGTGTGGCTAGTGAAAATAAGCAATAAAACACAAAACAGAGGTACTTAATCCACTCAAAAGTCTATCTTTTCCCTCTCTGCTGCTGTAGAACTCTGCAGGACAACCAGGAAAGATCTTGTTGAGGTAATACAAGTGCAAAAACTGGGCAAACATGGGTTTTTAAACAGAAAGATGAAAGTGATAGAAATAGCCCAAAATTGTCAATAAAGCTACAGATTCTGAGCTGAAACCACTCCTCCAGTGATAGATAGGCTGCTCAAAGCTCACCACTCTCACTGATGAATAGAGAAGTTTCTTTCTATCTTAGTAAGGTCTGGACAACACAGAAACTAGAAAATAGCCCAGAATTCAGCAAAATCTAAACACCGGACTGTATTCATTATATAAAGGTGGGAAACAAGTAGAGAGATAGGATTTTTTTTCAAAAATTAAAACAGATACAGTAAAGCAAACACTTTTAAAGCAAAAAAATGGCTATCACACTTGAGTGTTTTGCCCTCAACTGTTCAACAGTTGAAAAACACTTAAAAACGATCAGTTAAAGTGCAAACAGTATCAGAATTCAAAAAACAGTTCAAATAAGTTGCAAAGTTAATAACAAATGCTTGGAATAGTGTGGCTAGTGAAAACAAGCAATAAAAAGCAAAACTGAGGTACTTAATCCACTCAAAGTCTCCCTTTTCTCTCTCTGTTGCTGTAGAACTCTGCAGGACTCCCATGCAGGATCTTGCTGAAGTAATACAGCGCAAAAACTGTACAAACCCAATTATTTAAACAGAAAGATGAAAGGGATAGAAATAGCCCAAAATAGCCAGTTAAACTACAGATTCTGAGCTGAAACCACTACTCCAGTGATAGATAGGCTGCTCAAAGCTCACCATTCTCACTGATGAACAGAGAAGCTTCCTTCTATCTTAGTAAGGTCTGGACAACACAGAAACAAAACAGCCCAGAATTCAGCAAAATCTGAAAACTGGATGCTACTGATTATAGAAAGGTGGGAAACAAGTAGAGAGATAGGATTTTTTGTTAGTTTTTTTTTTCAAAAATTAAAACAGATACAGTAAAACAAACACCTTTAAAGCAGAAAAATGGCTATCGCACTTGAGTGTGTAGCTCTCAGCATTTGAAAAACACTTAAAATGATCAGTTAAATTGCAAACGGTATCAGAATTAAAAAAAATAGTTCAAATAAGTTGCAAACTTAATAAAAAATACTCTGAATAGTGCTGCTAGCAAAAATAAGCAACACAAAGCAAAATAGGGGTACTTAATCTGCTCAAATTCTCCCTTTTCTCTCTCTTCTGCTGTAGAACTCTGCAGGACACCCAGGAAGGATCTTGCTGAGGTAATACAAGCACAAAAATGAGCAAACACGAGTTTTTAAATAGAAAGATGAAAGGGATAGAAATAGCCCAAAATGACAAGTAAAACTACAGATTCTGAGCTGAAATCACTCCTCCAGCAACAGATAGGCTGCTCAGAGCTCACCACTCTCACTGATGAACACAGAAGCTTCCTTCTATCTTAGTAAGGTCTGGGCAACACAGAAACTACAAAATAGCCCAGAATTCACCAAATTCTGAAAACCGGACTCTACTGGTTATAGAAAGGCGGGAAACAAATAGAGAGATAGAAATAAATTTTTTGTTTGTTTTTTTCAAAAATTAAAACAGATACAGTAACACAAACACTTTTAAAGCAGAAAAATGGTTATTGCACTTGAGTGTGCAGCCTCAACAGTTCAACATTTGACAAACACTTCAAAATTATCATTTAAAGTGCAAACAGTATCAGAATTAAAAAAAAACAGTTCAAATAAGTTGCAAAGTTAATATAAAATGCTTAGAATAGTGTGACTAGTAAAAATAAGCAATAAGAAGAAAAACAGAGGTACTTAATCCACTCAAAGTCTCCCTTTCATCTCTCTGCTGCAGTAGAACTCTGCAGGACACCCAGGTAGGATCTTGCCGAGGTAATACAGGTCAAAAACTGTGCAAACATGGGTTTTTAAACAGAAAGATGAATAGGGTAGAAATAGCCCAAAATGGCCAATAAAACTACAGGTTCTGAACTGAATCCATTCCTCCAGCAACAGAAAGACTGCTCAAAGCTCACCGCTCTCATTGATGAACAAAGAAGCTTCTTTCTATCTTAGTAAGGTCTGGGCAACGCAGAAACTACAAAACAGCCCAGAATTCAGCAAAATCTGAAAACCAGACTCTACTGGTTATAGAAAGGTAGGAAACAAGTAGAAAGGTAGGATTTTTTGTTTTGTTTTGTTTTTTTTTTTCAAAAATTAAAACAGATACAGTAAAACAAACACTTTTAAAGCAGAAAAATGGCTATTGTACTTGAATGTGTAGCTCTCAACAGTTCAACAGTTGAAAAACACTTAAACACATATCCCATAGATATAGGCAACTGGCTGCAGACAGGAGAATGGTACACTTCACCCCCGTCCCTCTATAGGTACACATGTGCATGTACAGCACCTTCCCCCTCCCCTCATGATCAGGAAGCAGGTCTGCAATGCCCTCTCAAAGGCAACACACAGAGGTCTCGATAGGCCTGATACCATTCCTGGATGCATCCTACATGAACAGAGGCATGGGGTCTCAGATCTATCCTTCAGTGTAGTCAACCACAGCTGAGCACAGGTGTCATCCCGTCTGCACAGAGGGCAGACAGAAAGCTGATAGAAAACAGGTTATGCATTAGCATGAATTTTCTGAAGGATACACGTCTGAAACTGAAATGTATGCCATTATGTCATGACAGCAGTCCTCAATGACATGGCTGAAAACCTCAATACTCTCCATTTAATGTAATAACAATATTAATATGCAATAGGAGGTAAATAAAATATACAGCTCAAATACCCAAACCAAAGTAACGTAGTGGTCATAGTCCCAGCTTTGCATTCGGGCATACATGGTTTGAGTACTACAACAGGCAATCCAATTTTACATGGGAAAGCAGTGTTAAAAGTAATATTTTCATATTAAAATATGTGATAAGTTATTTTTGTCAACCAGGGTAGTGTAGCTGGTGTAAAATGGAAATGTGAGTGAATGCTAAGCAACAGGTAGCTCAGCTAAGTGGATTTGTAAATGTCGCTAAGTTAAGCGAACACAGATTAAGCATCTGTATGTTTAACCATGTGTTGGCATAACTTAGCATCACACAAACCCATGCAAACCCACTTAAAACTGCTTTAATCACTCAGTTTCCATCAGCCACTGTTCTGCCTAGCAACAAAATAATCAGCCCTGCAAAGTCTAGAACCCAGGGCACTGTATACCATAGTCAGAGGAATGTACTACTACACCATTTGAGTTGTAAGGATTGTTAATACTTTTTCAAACATATCATGCAGTAGAATCATTCAACAGTAGGGAAAGATTCTGTAGAATCAGTCAGGTTTTGTATTTATACATATACACATGCATATATGTATGGAGATGCATATATATGGACAATATATACATAATATAAATAGAGCTATACACATAAAATATATACATATATATATATATATATATATATATATATATATATATATATAACTAAATATATATATAAAAAGTTATATATATATATATATATATATATATATATATATGTGTGTGTGTGTGTGTGTGTGTGTGTGTGTGTGCTCATTACATGCAGTGGAGTCATACTTCACAGCCATACCTCTCATCCTCTTAGTGCAAGAAATCTGGCCAAAGGCTGTTCAAACGGGTGGTCAATGGGGCCAAACTAGGGACATATTTTTAAATATTGCTCTTATAAATGTAGAATGTTGCCAGAGTGACAAGGTTTGTTTCAGCATACATGTTCAGAAGGATGTGAGTTCTGAAATTGAAATGTATGTCATCATTTACTGTCAGAAATCCACAGATCACCACAGTGATTTACCAGGGATATAAAAGTAATGAATTTGTGGAACAGACTAGAAATATGAGCAATAAACCTGGGTATACTGCAACAATCCGGACAGTCGAGAGGTAGCCTCAGATCCCCTTAGTGCAATAAATCTGGACCAAGCCTGAAAAAGTGGGGGGAGAAAGGCATGAAAATAGGGACATATCTGAAATTCTGGAGTTGATAAGCTAACACAGTTGTTGCAGTAACACTCTCATGTCTGTCCTAACATACATTGACTGAAATAATACAAGTCCAACACTCAATTACTTCTCACTAGTTAGTGACTGAAATCCTCACGTCATTCCACTGATGTGTCAGAAATTCACAACACTTATGGGGGCCAGGCAACAGTACATCCTACAAATATCTGGACATAACATTACATTAGGGAAACTATACTCAGCTGCTAAGCATGTCACCAAGCAATGTCCAAACTACAGTCAGACTGACACAGCGCTAACTCAAACCTGCTAGGGGGAATTACACATGCATTAGCAAATATATCAGGCACTCAGTACAGGGATATAAAAGCACTGAAAAACAGACACCAGTGTGAAAGTGCATACCCATAACCAATTCCACCACAGTCACAGTGACATACTGGTAAGCTAAAGGAACAGTACAGTATAAGGACTGTGTGAACAAAAACATCTGAACCTGTTTGCCACTCACACACTCCCCCTACATATACTGGCCCAATTCAGTATAGTATGATGCCTGACCATGGTATGGGACATGTCTCAGTTTGCACCTACAAACATATACAGCTGATAGACCACCAGAAACAGGAGCAGCATGCACAGGCAGATAGAAAAGGAGCCATAACACATACATCCACCCACCTCACTACACAGGCCAAATAACATTGACACACTACACTGCTACACAATCCTAACAGTCTATCATCAATTGTCAGAAATACGCAGGTTTCTCAACTGTACAGAGTCCCACAAAATGTCCAGGCTTTCCCCTCATATATAAGGCCTCTTCTACATAAGTTCATAGGTTCATAGGTAGGTACTAGGTTATCTGCCCAAGGGCATTTACAAGCCAAGACAGAATGTGTCGGCTTTCGCCTCCCTTTTAAATTAGTTTCTTGCCCCTCTGTCTAGCAGGGCCATTGAAGTGATCCCATGGGTAAATTTATGATTTCCCATCCACTCGTCAAGATTTCTCTTGAAGAGAGTCAGTGAGGGGCTCTGCCTAACATAAATTGGGATTCTATTCCAGAGCGAGAGATGTCTCTGGGACAGGAATCTGTCCCTCCAGCATGTCCTGTTTATTGTTGTGCTGAGGTTTAACTCGCTGGAGCGTGTGGCTCTAAGAGATTTGGTTTTCTTGAGTTGGAGCATGTCCATTAATTCCGGGTTGGTCATGACCTTGTACGTCAGGCAGAGATCACGTCTGAGCAGGCGGTAAGCAACCGAGTAGAGCTGGAGTTTCTATAGTCGAGCTGCATAGGGCATCTATTTGAGGCCCACGATCCTCTTGGTGAGGTACTTCTGTGGTCTTTCCAGCTGTTGCAGGTGTTGAGTAAGGTACATTCCAAATGGGACATTGTACTCTATTATGGGCCTAATGAGTGATGAGTAGAGGGGCACGATGACCTCTTTTGATCTAGATGTGAACACTTTCCTGATTATGTGGGCTACATAGAAGGATTTTCTAACCACTTTGGCAATGTGATTATCAAAGGAGAGGTTGCTATCTACCTGGGTCCCCAGATCAGTAATTACATCTTCCGTACTTAGTGGTTTACCACCTATGTGATAATTTATGGGCACTTTGTTTTTTCCAAAGGGTATGACTATGCACTTTTTGGCGTTTAGCTTGAGGCCATGGTTCTGACACCAGGATTTTGTCTCCATGAGACCCATCTGGAGGATGTCTGTGTCAGTCGGAGAGTCGATTATGGCCCCCAGTTTGCAGTCATCAGTGAACTTGGTCGGCCATAGTCTTCCCATGCATGCCTGTACCTCAGAGAAGTATATACCAAACAGGAGGGGTCCCAGGACTGAGCCCTGTGGGACACCACTTGTAACTGATTTAGAGTCGGACATGGCACCTGCAACTCTTACCATGTGAGTTCTATCTGTGAGCCAGTTGGCAACCCATCTCGTGACATAAGGGTTAATGTTCAAGCTGGTGAGCTTATCTATAATGCCAGAGTGGGGAATGGTGTTGAAGGCCTTAGCAAGGTCCAGGTAAACTGTGTGGACTACCTTTCCCCTCATCTATGACCTTGGGAACTGTTTCAAAAAAGTCAACCAAGTTTAGGAGGCAGGATATGCCTTTAACAAAGCCGAACTGGGTAGGGTCCAGTGTCTGGAGGTTCCCAATGTCTTTGTTTATGAGTACCATGATGATGCATTCCATAGATTTGCAGTCCAGGCTAGTCAGGCTTATAGGGCGATAGTTCCCAGGATCTGTTGTGGCACCACCTTTGTGGAGTGGGATAACACTGTACGCCATTCCTTGGGTACATAGCTTGTGGTAAGGCTGAGTTTGAACAGTGAATTTAGGTGAGGGTTTAGTTCATTTTTGGAACCCATGTAAGATGCATCCTGGGATACCATCCGGTCCCATTGATGCTGTGTTTTTGGCTTTGGAGAGGGCTATTTTCACCTCCGATGACCTGTGATGTCTGGAGCTCTACATTCTTCTGGGATGGACATGGGCCTTTTGGGGGTGAGGGGGGGGTAAAGTTTGCACTGAACCTGTCTGCCAGGATGTTGGCAATGTCAGTTGGTTTAGTGTATTTTTTGCCATTTTGCACTAGCTCAGAGCAGATCTGAGAGTTGCCACCTAGGTTGTTGACATAGCTAAAGAAGGCTTTGTGATTATCTTTAGAGTCTTTGGCAATTTTTCTTTCAAAACTGGCCTTGGATGATTTTAAGAGGGATCGTAGTTTCTTGCTAATACTGATCAGGGATGCCTTTCCTTTTTGGGATTTTGCTTTAAAATGTAGTAGTTTCCTCCTTCTGTTGTATAGCTTATTTATGACCGGGGACCACCAGACTGGTTTCCTCTATTTGGAGGAGTAAGTCTTGGTTTTACTTGGGATGGCTTGATCCATGCATTCCTGTAGGTGCTCATAGAATACATTTGTAAAGGATTCTGCAGTTTGAGCAGCATTATCCTTTAGCAAGGGGGCTTTGAAACTTTCCACCTCGGTCTTGAGAAGTGTAAAGTTTGCTCTTGAAAAGTTTTTCACAGTGGTTTTCTTGACTGGGGGTGGGGTCGGGATGTGGATGTCCATTGTGATTAGTTCATGGTCTGATCTTAGCAGCGAGGGATTTATCTCTGGTGTGGAACACTGGTCCCCCATGTTGGTGATGATCAGGTCCAATATGCTGTCACCTCTTGTGGGTGTGGTGACCAGTTGTTCCAGGGAGTTTATAAACTCTGGAAAGCATTGGCCAAAGGAGTTTGTACTTCAGTAGTTTTTCCAGTCAATGTTTGGGTAGTTGAAATAGGTTCATAGGTTCATAGGTTCATACTAGGCTATCTGCCCAAGGGCATTTATAACCTAGCCCATAGTTATGTGGCTTTCGCCACCCCTTTAGTTTGAATAAAACTATGCCTATTATTTTGCTGTGCCTCTGTCAAGCAGTGACACTGAAGTAATCCCTGAGGTATATCTGCGATCTCCCATCCATTGGTCAAGATTCCTCTTGAACAAGGCCAGCGAGGTGCTCTGCCTCACATGTACCGGGATTTTGTTCCACAGCATAGGGAGTCTCTGGGTGATGAATCTGTCCCTCCAGCACGTTCTATTAATAACCGTGTCAAGGTTTAAGTCTCCCAGTAACATGGTGTTTGGTAGGAAATTCATATTTTCCAGTATTTTCAGGAATGCTGAGTAGAGGTCCTGAGACGTGGTGTGTGATCTGTAGCAAGCTACAATCTGAAAAGCAGCTTTTCCCACTGTTAGTTGCACATGGATGGTCTCCGAGACCTTGTGCTGTGCTACTAACCTAAAGGTATGGGTATCCATTATGAAAATGGATACACCCCCTGCTTTTGTATTTCAGTCCGGGTTCTGGGCCCAAAACGTATGAAATAAGTTGTAGCCTGGTAGTGCTGGGGTGCTCTCTGGAGCCTTGAACCAGGTTTCTGTTCCTGCACAGATATTGATTTTCTCCATGCTGAGGACTGCCTTGAGTGCATGCATTTTGAGGTTTAGACTTCTGTCATTGAGTAGCATTACACTCAGTTTTTGGTTACTTGTGTTGTTTATGGAGGTGGGTTTGTCTTTTGAGCCTTGCCTAAAAAGGCACTATGGGGGTTGCAAGAGCCTTGGCCAGTATTCGAAAGCCTAAGGGTGGCAGGTGCAACCATCTCTGGCGAAGCAGCGTGGCTTGTTGAGCATGTCATTCCAGGCTGATAGACACTGGATCCCCTTTGAATGACACCAATAGCTTAGCCAATTGTTAAAAATGATACTTTATTCTTTATACTGTGGCATCATTCTCGGTGAGGGCAAGATGCTACTCAGGGTCAGAGTCATACCGGCCTGAGCTACAGGATCAGAGAGCCCATCTATGTCTCTTTTCATGTAGTCCAGGGAGGCACATCTCAGGTCGTTCACACCAACATGTACAATAACAGAGTCATATTTGTACTTGTTTTGGAGTGACCTGAGTGCTTGTGTTATGTGCTGGATCCTGGCACCTGACAGGCAGCTTACAGTAACCTTCATCTTGTTCAGTCTAGTGAGTGGAACGTCAGTGTGCCTGGCAATCGAGTCACCTATTACTAGTGTATTGGGTGTGTTATTTAGCCTTATGGGCTGTGGTTGCATGGCACACTGACTTTGTAAAGTATGTGATACATGGTTGTTGTTAGAGGGTGGAGGTTGCTTGGATGTCTGCTTTGGAGGTCTCTGCTGCTTAGGAAGATTTTTATTTAGAGCCTCCGAGTATGTTTTTGTGTATTTATGTGTGTTGTTTGCTGGTGCAGATATGACTGGTGTGTGTGAGACTGGTAGTGTGGTGCAAGTGTTTCCCTTCTCCTCCTGACTGACTGTTCCAGCCTTGGGTTGAGAGAGCTTGTCCTCCAGTTTGGCTGTATAGTTGCATCTCTCACATACATGTGTATTTGTTGGATGGAGGAGAGGGTTGTCTGTGTACATGAGGCAATTGTAACATTGCCTCAAGATTCCCAGATTCACCAGCTGGACTGGAGAGTACACCTGAAACTGCCCTTTGGACATGCCAGTACGGATAAATGAACTGATTTACTGATTGTCCGGTAGGGGCGAATGGGGATCCTTGTACTACTGTATAGTAAAGGGGGGGTGTAGTGTTAGCATTTATTAGTGCTTACTGAGAGCTTAGATCAAGTGCTGGACTGTAAAAGGAAGGTTAGAGTGCTTTAGTTGAATGTTTGACTAATTCCAAGGGAAAAATTGAAGAGCAGACTTTGTGGAGCCTGGAATAGTTTAACCCTAGCTAACGAGCGCTGCGTGGTGCGCAAAGCCGTGCAAAACCACGCAAATGAGGGTTTTAAAGCAGGGAGATGAAAGAGATACAAATTAGCCCAAAATGACCAATAAACTACTAGTTACTGAGATGAGACCACTCCTCCAGGGACAGATAGGCTGCTCAAAGCTCTCCACTCTCACTGGTGAACAGAGAAACTTCCTCCTATCCAAGTAAGGATATGGGCAACACATGAACTTGTACCACAACCCTGACTTCAGCAGAACCTGAAAACTGGACTAAACTAGCTTAGAAAAGGTGGGAAACAAGAATATTTTTTCTTTTTTTTTTTGCAGAAAGTACAGTAAACTTAGACAAAAAAAACACTTTAAATGCTTAGAACAGGCTAGCGCACTTGATTGTGTAGCCTACAACAGTTAAACAATACAAAAAACGACGTTAAAAGTGCAAACAGCAAAAAATAGTATAGTATGCAGCAAAAATAGCTTTTTAGAGCACAGAAATGCTAGAAAATCACTTTTTCGGCAAAATTAGCAGTCATGGGAAAAATGTAGAGAAAAAATACTTAATCAGTTGAAAGTCACTCTTTTGTCACTCTGCTGCTTGTAGTACTCTGCAGAACACCACAAGGAGCTTTGCTGAGTTGTATACAAGAGCAAAACCATGCAAATGTGGGTTCTAAAGCAGGGAGATGAAAGAGATAGAAATTAGCCCAAAACAGCCAATAAACTACTAGTTACTGGGCTGAGGCCACTCCTCCAGGGACAGATAGGCTGCTCAAAGCTCCCCACTCTCACTGGTGAACAGAGAAACTTCCTCCTATCCAAGTAAGGATATCGGCAACACAGGAACTTGTACCACAGCCCTGAATTCAGCAGAACCTGAAAACTGGACTAGACTAGCTTAGAAAAGGTGGGAAACAAGAATATATTTTTTTCTTTTTTTCTTTTGACATAACATGTCTGGCAGTCTGATACATTAGATATCAGGACTGTAGGCACTAAATAATCATATACCATATACATCCACCTCTTGCAGCATGACATCTGGACAAAGCCTGACATACTTGTGGGACAGAGGCCAAAAAACAGGGGCATATTTGAAATATTACTGTTATAAACTGAGAAAGTTGTTGGTATAACAGGGTTAGTTGTAACATATCTTTTCTGAGGGGTATGAAGTCAGAAACTCAAATGGATGTTAGCAGTTACTGACTGCAATCCCCAGAGTATGCTACTGGTTTTCCAAAGACAAAAAAATGTCTGAGGAACACAGCAAACATAGGAGTCCAAACTCTGGCCATTCTGCAGTTAGCCCTACAGTTTAGAGTTATGTCAAACACATAACACTGTCAGAGTTAAAATCACGCAGAAACTTCATGTCCACACAAACCCTGTTAGACTAGCATTAATCCAAATGTATAACAGCAATACTTACATTCTGTCCCTATGTCTGAAACATTCTCCTCCAGTTTTTAGCCTGTCTCCACAGTTTTGGTTATAAGAGATATTTCCAAATACCCTCTGTGATGCTTTTGTTGACACACCTCCATGAAGTTCACCTCACTGGTAAGGAAAAGGGCAAATGCCCACATGAAGTACTCAATTATAGGAGTGTGTTGCCATGCCATTGCTATATAAATAACAACACAGCTGTTCTGCATGCAATTATCATGTGGGGGGTCACCAATTGGTGCACAGGCCATCAGCTGATCATGAGCATTACCTACAAAAGGCAAGCTGCTGCCTATGCAAAACAGATGTACACCCTACATCCACGAGAGAAAGAGAGACAGAGAGAGAGAAACAGTGAAAAATGGTGCACAGGCCATCAGCTGATCATGAGCATTACCTACAAAAGGCAAGCTGCTGCCTCTGCAAAGCAGATGTACACCCTACATCTATAAGAGAAAGAGAGAGAGATAGAGAGAAACAGTGGAAAAAAAACAGCAGGATATAACCACCTACACTTGGAAAAAAATGTATGTCAAACAGGTAAGCATGTAATGGACTGCACTAGGGAGCATATAAGAATGGGAAATAGGAAGTTTAACATATATGACTCAACAAGACTTGCTGTACTGATATATTGCTGATCAGAACCAATGACCATAGCATCCGGGTCTGTCTGCAGTGACATAGATCATAGGTCAGGCCCCTGAGTCACCCCAGGAAAGGATGGCTCACATATGACTACTACTGGAGTGTGTGTTGAACAATACTGACGGTGACAATGCTAGGCCAGCTACTGGGATGTTCTACATATCCATATCTTACTTGGGAGTACAACTATGATATACTTATTTGTTTCAGAAATGTGAGAGACCTATATATGGTATTTGCATAGTAAACTACTGCTGTAGATGTGTGTGTTGAACTGCACGTGATATACTAAGCTCATTCCATGTAACTGTCCAGTGTTATGCACCCTAATCATATGTGTGCCTCATATTTGTAGTCACTTACTCACAGAGTTGTGTTATGTCTGGAAAATCCTGGGCAAATCTGTGAAGACTGACATTATAACATCTCATTCTTTTTCCTCTGGCTGTTCCCATTAGGTGTCACCACAGTGGATCATCTGTTGCCATTTCTGCCTGTTCTCTGCATCCACTGCATGTCCTCTCTCACCACATCCAGAACCTTATCTGAGGTCTTCCTCTTTTCCTCTTACCAGGCAGCTACATCTTTACCATCCTTTTCCCAATATACTCAGCATCCCTCCTCAGCACATGTCCAAACCAATGTAATCTTGCCTCTTCAGCTTTGTCTCAAAACCATCAAACATGGGCTGTCCCTCTCATATAGACATTGCTAATCCTGCACACCCTCATCACACCCAGTGCAAATCCTAACAACTGTAACTCTGCCACATCCACCTCTGACTCCTGCCTTTTCGTCAATGCCACTGTCTCCAACCCATATAACATAGCTGGTCTCACTACCCTCTTGTAGACCTTCCCTTTCACTTTTACTGGTAGTCATCTGTCACAAATCACTGCTGACACTCTTCCCCACCCTGTCCATCCTGCCTGTACTCTCTTCCTCAACTGTCCTCCACATCTGTCATTAATCTGAAATATTGATCCCAATCATTTCAACACAACCAACTTTGCCAACTGTACTTCCTGCATCCTCAACATTCCACTATCCTCCCTCTCATTCACACACAGATATTCTGTCATAGTTCTACTGACGTTCATTCATCTCATCTCTAGAGCATATTCCCATCTCTCCAGGTTGCCCTAAAATCTGTTCCCTACTCTCAGTACATTTCACAATGTCATCTGCAAACATCAAAGTCAGCAGGGACTCCTGTATGATCTTGTCTGTCAGCCTGTCCATCACCATTGCAAATAAGAAATGGATCACAGCTGATCCCTGATGTCATCCCACCTCTACCTTAAATGCATCCATCACTCCAACTGCAGACCTCACCACTTTCACACCACCCTTGTACATATCCTGTACCATTCTTACATATATCTCTTTCACTCATGAATTCCTCATACAATACCACAACTCCTCTCTAGGCACCCTGTCATGTGCTTTTTCCTAAGTCCAGCAAGACACAAAGCAACTTCTGACCTCCTCTGTAATTCTCCATCAACACTCTCAGAGTACAATTGCATCTGTAGTGCTCTTTCCTGACATGACACCATACTGCTGACCACTACTCATCACCTCCCTGCTTAACGTAGCTGCCACTACTCTTACCCATAACTTCATGCTGTGACTGATCAGTGTTATCCCTCTGTAGTTACTACAGCTCTGCACATTAACCCTATTCATAAAACAGTACCCAAACACTTTCTCTCCACTCCTCATGCAACCTCCCACTTTCCAAGATATCATTAAACAGTCTGGTTAAAAACACTACTGCCATTTCCCCCTAAACACCTTTAGTCTTCCACAGATATGTCATGTGGAACAACAGGCTTTCCAATATTCACCCTCTTCATAGCTATCCTTACTTCCTCCTTGGTAAGCCGTTGCACCTTCTGATTCACCATACCCACATCATCCAACCTTCTCTCTCTCTCTCATTCTCTTCATTCATCAGCCTCTCAAAATACTCTGTCCATCTGCTCACCACACTCCTCTCACTTGAGAGTACATTTCCCTCATTATCCTTTATCACCCTTATCTGCTGCACATCTTTCCTAGCTTAGTCCCTCTGTCTATCCAATTGGTACAAGTCCTTTCATCCCTCCTTAGTGTCTAACCTGTCATACAACTCTTTACATGCCTCATCCTTAGCCTTTGCCACCTCTCTCTTTGCCATACTCCTCATCTCCTTATACTCCTGTCTACTTTCCTGATGTCTCTGACAATCACACTCCTTCTTCCCCAACCTCTTTCTCTGTATACTGTCCTTTACTTCCTCAGTCCACCACCAGGTCTCCTTGTACTCTTTCCTCCATCCACATGTCACACCAAGCACCTTTCTAGCCATCTCCTTACTAGCTCTGCTGTACTTACTCAGATATTTGGTAAATTGTCACTGTCACCCAGTGCCTGTCTTACCTCTTCTCTGAACTCCACCTCACAATCACCCTTTTCCAGTTCTCACCATTTGATCCTTGGTGCTGCTCTCACACTCCTCTTCTTGATCACCAACATCATTGTACAGACCAAGATTCTATGCTGCCTAAATACACTTTCCCGTCACCACTTTACAGTCTCCAATCTCCTTCAAACTGGCCCTCCTACATTGGATATATTCCACCTGTGTGCATCTTCCTCCACTCTTGTTTGTAACACTATGCTCCTCCCTCATGCTATAGTACATATTCACCACAGCCATGTCCATCCTTTTTGCAAACTCCACTACCATCTCACCGTCTGCATTCCTTTGCTTAACATAATACATACCCATCACTTCCTCATCCCCTCTGTTCCCTTCACCAACATGCCCATTGAAATCTGCTGGAATCACCACTCTGTCACCCTTGGGTACAGTCATCACCATGTCATCCAACTAACTTCACATTTCTCTTTCTCATCTATCGCACAACCAACTTGCATAGCATATGCACTAACAACAGTCATCATTACACCATTAGTTTCCAGCTTCATAAACATCACTGTATCAGACACTGATTTCATCTTCCAAAAACACTCTTGGAATACTATTCCTTCAGGATAACCCCTACCCCTTTTCTCCTCCCATCCACACCATGATAACACAATTGTGAACTGCCTCCCATACACCTAGCTATACTCCCCTTCCATCTGGTCTCTTGCACACACAATATATCAACCTTCCCCTGGCCATCATATCAGCTAGCTCTGTCCCTATGCCAGTCATATTGCCAACATTAAAAGTTCTTACCCTCACTACCACGCTCCTAACCTTTCTCCTCTCTTCCTGCCATATGAGTGTTGTACATCCTCCTGGGTATGACTGTCAATGCAAAGGCTACTGTGCCATCAAATGACTCAAGTGCGTTACAGCAATATTAAGACAGTGTGACTAATTTTGTCCCATTGCCCCCCCATGTATGTGTGGTGTCCTACAGATGTCCTGCTCTAACGGGTTGAGAGGGATGACAGGGCATCAAGAGTGTGAATACAGTGTGCCATACTGACATAGAACAGAAATGTATATCAGGTATTACCTGTGCACATGTCAGTATGAGTAGGTGTATCTGGCCTCCTCATAACAACAAACATGGGATGAAAAATGTCAGTTAATTAAGCCGTATATGTTGTACATGTGTGTAATCTTAGTTACTGTGCATCCAACAGAGTGATATTTTACAGCTACTGGTTTTTGCATTGCCCTGACACAGCCATGGGTACTACAATAAGCATGATTATTAGTTTGAAATTGGAAAAGTGTCCAACTGTGTTATGACTTTGTGTCCATGCCTACTACAAACAGCTATATGAACACCTACATAGTTGTATGGACTCAGCAATACCTTACTTGTAAAACCTGCCTCCACTAAAGTAGAGTAATCCCCTTTGCTAGATGGCAGCAATACACAAACCACAGACTTGGTCCCTATAATGGCTGTACAGGGCAAAGTAGGAGCAGGCACCAACCTGGCATAAAGTCAGCCATTATCTGAACAAGCATATAAGGTCACAGGTAGATTATTGTAAGGCTAACTATAAGTACAAATTGAACACATCCACCAAGGCCAATCACAAGGCCATCTTCACATATGTCTGCTACCTCAGAGGCAACAAACCAACCCAACCTGTAATGGTGGTCAGTCAGAAAACATACGCACACAACATAGCTATAGCCAACCTACTGCAGATACGGTTAGGGCAAAGATCATCCCCTGGCTCAGCATCACTATAGGTGGATATGCACAGCACCTGCACCCCCTCCCCTCATCACCAATGAGCAGATACATACTGCCTACTGAAAGGCAACAAATGTAAGTATCCATGGGACATGTTAATATCCCTGTCCGCATCCTACATGAATTCAGGCATGTGCGCCCAGCTCCATTACACACTGTAGTCACACCAAGCCTCAGCACCATCCACACCCCATCTGCATGGAAGATGGCCAATGTCATCTGTCTACCCAGACCTGAATGAGGAATAAAGGATTATACAATTAACTGGCCCTCATTAGGGGGAATATGACACATCAGGACCAGGAGTGCAATGCAAGCTGATATTGTGCTCATAGATTACAGGGGTATGGTCTGGTTGTGAGTGGTGGCTACTGATATTCAATGTACATGTGCAGGTTCTGTAAATACTGTTGTCAAATGTATGAGGTCCTGTGATGCATTTCCCTGTTTATGTCTTCCAGGTGTGATGTCACATTAGTGAGGGGAAAACTTTCAGTGGCTGAGACAACCATTAACATCAAAGCCATAGTACAGCACCATGCAATAATGTTCGGCTGGAGCCAGCAACATATGTGGGAGAGGACCGCCCTGTGGTATGACCTTGTCCACAGGGTAAATGATGTCAGCCTGCACGGATGTACATATGAGCAGGTCCGGCATCGTGCAAGTGACCTCATGTGCCATGACCGGCAAATGGTTGTTACCATGGCCAGGGACTGCATAGCCACAGGTGGGGTCCCAGCCATGCAGCCCCCACTGACACCCACCCAGGAGCTTTTCACCAACCTTGAGGCACCCATCCCAGTAGAGCATCAGGGTACAGACCCCCACATGCTGGAGGTGGGTTGCATCCAGACAATGGGCAAGGAGCATGCTGGTAAGGCCCCACTGGAGATTACTAGACTAGTGTACCAGACATACTTGTATCTGTAGAGTATCTACATGCATGTGTCAGGTGAAATTGAAGTTGTGGATGGGGTTTTCTAATGCACAGAAGTGCACATCTATGGTGAAGGACAGCAAATTGTGTAGTATTGGGGGTTGTACTGTAAATGTGCAGACATGCTGCATCCATCCTGTACCAATGCCACATGTGAGTCTGCTGTCAATACCTCTTTCCCACAACTACCTAGGTCCCTCTGGTCTGCATGTGGGACAGCAGCCTGAAGCTGGTGAGTATGGAATTGCTCTGTTGTAGTTTGCCAATACCCCAAGCATGTGAAGGGCATGCGGTTTACCATGCACACAACTGTCAGTCATAGCCGTATTGCTTTATGTGCATGTTCACTTGGGGTGGGGTTAGCTGCATTGCATAACAGTGGTCACCACAGGAGCCTATCTGAAGAGAATGTAACATTCCTGTAGCATACCTCACAACCTGTCAGTGCAGGACTTCTGGATAGAGACCAGCAAAATGGGTGGGGGGGGGGGGCAAGTGGCCTAAGGCAGGGACATGTGTGAAACATTACTCTCATACAGTAGATATAAACAGAGTATGCACCCCTGTTAAGATGCCAGGTGTTTGTGATATATACAAATTGAGACCACAATACATCAGTCCACACCTTTTCCAACTTTTAATGTAACCCATAACATGAACAATTCACTTGTAAAACCAACTAATTTGTTGGGTACCAAATATGAAGTATACAAACCTTATAATAAGCTGGATGCATATGTGTGCACACCCTTCAGATAATATTTTATTGCAGCAGCTTGTGATTTACCGACAGCATTCACTCTGCTTGGGTACACACCTGCCATCAAGTAAAGGCATTCTGAGTAACATAAAATAATAGTCTGCTGTCCAAGTAGGATATTCATGACATTTGCTCAGTTACGTCCAACAGCAACAGCCATGGCTTGCAGACAGCTTACAAAGCAACAAAGAGATCTCATATTTGAAAGGTATGACACAGGAGTAGGGTACAACAGCATTACCACAACATTGCATACACCATGTAACACAGTGGAGACAGTCATCAAAAGGTGTATTGAATATAGGACAACAGTGCTGTTGAAAATAATTTTACATCCCTCCAAAACTGATAAAAAGACATGTAATCTGGTCAGGGAGGCTGCCAGGAGACATACAGCAGCACTGAGGGTGTTGCAGGAATCTCTTGAAATTACTGGTATTGTGTACTACATGTGAGAACAATCTCCCATATTCTGCATAAGTCTGGCCTATGGGGTAGGGTCAGAAGATGGAAGCATTTCCCCACACCAAAAAACATCCAGGGGTGGATACAACTTGCAATACAGCACATCAAGTCTCCCAAAGGCATGTGTGAAAATGTGTTATGGTGTAATGACACTATGGCTTGACCTCAAAGCCACAATACCAAAAGGTACATGTGGTGCACAAGCAACACCTCTCTTCACCTGAAGACCACCATTCCCATGGTGAATCATGCTGGTGGCACTGGCCTGCTGTGGGGATGCTGTTCTAAAGCCAGAACTGGGCCTGTAGTCACGGTGGTGGGAATTCAGAACAGTTCAAAATAACACTCATGTCTGGCCCGCATCCATCAGGCATCTGCAAGAATGCTGAGGATGGGGAGGGATGTCAGCCTTCAACATGACAAAGACCCGAAACATACATCCAAAGTTACCTAAGAATTGCTCCACCTGAACACACTCATGGTTATTGATTGGCTCAGCCAGAGCCTAGACCTAAACCCAATAGCAAAACCCCAGTGTGACCCGATGAGGGCTGTGCACATGAGCTGCCCTTGCAATCTGACAGAGTTGGGGACCTTTGCAAGGAAGAGTGGCCAAATAATGCCAAGTCAAGATGTGCCATGTTGATAGACACTTTTTCAAGAAGAGTGAATGCTGTAAGTCACTTAACAAGGTGCTTCAACAAAGTATCATTTTAAGGGTGTGCACACTTATGCAACCACCATATTGAATATATTTCATTCATTATATTTTACACGTAACATATTTGTTTGTTTATTGATTGGATTGCACAGGTCATATGTCACATGAAAGGTGGGTAATATATATGAATGCATTATTGCAGTCACATGTTATATATTACAAGAACATGGCATGTTAATAGGGTTGTGTACACTTATCATACCACTGTAAGCTTAGAAGGTTGGTGGTGTAACAGGAATTGTGTGACCATACATTTACTGTGGGTTTGCAGGTCTGAAACGTAAATGTATGTCATTAATCAGTGACATCACTCCTCAGATCATCCCAGTTATGTATCAGACAAACACAGGTGTTACAAGAAGGATCTGTACGTTTGTGAGGTATGTCCTGTAGTACTTGTCACTCTGCTATACAGGTGAACAGCAATGATATGTATATGGTTGCAGTCTGTGCTGGGGAAGGGCTATCACCTGCTAATACTACTCATGTATCCCAGACCTCTATATTGTTAGTTACATGTAGTAAAACTGGCTGCAATGCATGATGCTGAGGGCTGTTTGCCATTCATGTCACATTTTGGGTAATGTGATATCTGTGTAACAGATTTGGGCACCTCACATGTGTGTGTGTGTGTGTGTGTGTGCGTGTGTGTGTGTGTGTGTGTGTGTGTGTGTGTGTGTGTGTGTGTGTGCCAGCCAACCTCAAAGAGCAGGTATTAATGTACATATGTCATCTTCCCCTCACAGGTGGAGATGGGGTTCGGGGTCCATACCACTTGGAAACTGATGTTGTCTCTGCAGACTCTGACAATGATGCTAGGAATAGTGAGGTACAAGTGGAGTTGTCAGAGTCTGAATTTGTGCCATTGCTTGGCATCCCACTCTTGTCCACACCATCCTCGCACACAGTGACAATGCCCACACATATCCCATCACCAGTGGACACAGATGATGGACAGTTGGCAGATGGTGGCATGGAACAGGTTAGTGTGGTGACCATGGCAGGTGTAAGTGTAGACACTGGCCATAGCCAGACTGCATGCGAGGTCCCACACAGGCAGATGGACAGGGGTGCTCGCAGGAGGACTCCTGCTCATCAAGCCAATGTCACAAGTGCACAGCAGGTGTCACCAGATGCATGTTTTGGGCTGTCATGGATGCACAGTCATGTAGTGAATGCCACACCAGAGAAATACTCAGGGTGGTGGATGCAAGTCTTCATGATTTATGTGACAGCATACATGACCTTGTTGAGGCCACACATCAAAAGTACTGAGGTCATGAATAGATGGTGGGTTGAGACCTTGGCAGTCCTTGACCGTGGCATGTATGTGCTAGAGCGTGTAGTGGGAGATGGGCATCAGCCATATGGACGTAGGTCAGCACCAACAACAGCTGAGAGTCTATGGGGTCATGCACCCTTACACTCCCATAGTGGCAGAGACACCAGCACTACCAAAGCGGTGGTTGCTGTCCACATCACACTGGAGCAGGCCACGGGCACTTGGTCCTGGACGGGTCCATCAGTGTCACCATCAGGAAGCAGTACTGCATCTGGCCTTGGGCCTGATGGTGCCAGTGATACCCCAGGCAGGACCAGTTCCTGTATCCATGACCAGAGATGATGAACTGGACACACTGCCATGTATGGTCCACAGCTGTCCAACATACCCCTGTATAGGACAGCCAGATGATGTGACTGTGTGCATAAATACACACACACACACACACACACATCTGTATCACAGGCAGGTCACCTCCAGACACACACAACACCTCTGCATAGCCCATCTATTGGATACCCCTCCAAACATACACACATGATTTCAACCATATGGCCCAGCATAGGCCTCTGGTAAACCCACACCACACCCTGTGCATATTATGATGCCTGTGCCAAATCCTTGTCATCCATAACATCGATGTAGGGATATGCTAATATGGGTCTGATGCACAGGGTGAATATAGTGCAGAGTAGCTATGTAATACTATGTAAGGTGCTGTCTGCTTGCATTTGTTATGGGTACACATACAGATGTATATACCTTATTAGCCAGGATGCATTACTGCTGTTATTACCACTGACTGAATGTAGTCTGACATGCTGTATTCTGTTTGTGTTCCAGTTGTCTGTGTGTTGGCAGGCTATGGCCCTGCAGATATTCCCAAGAGGGAGTATGGCAGAGTGGGAATGCACCAACCATGTCATAGGCAAGGTACAGCTTTACATGTACATGTACCAGGTGTGTATGCATGCAACAGTGTGTGAGGGACACTGTTATTAGACAGTTTGACCTTGCATACATACCACTTGTCACAGACAGGTAGCCTTCAGACATGTCACCTCAGTGTTGTGTAGTACCACAGGCTCATTCATACAGAGCAGGTTACTGCAGTACTGTCAGCAGGTCCCTCACAAGCATAGCCATTACATGAACAGCAACAAATTCACTTGTCAACACCTGTTGGCCCTGCCATTTCTTTTCCATACACTCAACCCTGATGCAGTTGATGAGGGCATGCATGATACTGTGTATGACAGGTTTGTGGTATGTATTCCTGAGTTCACTGGGTGGAACAGGGAGACAAAATAGTATATCCTTTGCATACACACAGTAAGGACTGACACAGGGGATGTATGTACAGTAACACAAATACAGTTGGCAATAGACAGATTAGTAAGCCTACATTTCCACTTTGATGTACTGTAGTACTACATACATATGACATGCCTCACATAGATTACATACATGGGACATAACACACTACCTCTTACAACACATAATGTTCTGAATGCCTTCATGGATGGTAAGGTAACCCACCAGAAATAGCATGTGGAGTCATGTATTGGTCCTACAAGCCTGGTCAAATGATAGTGTAGCAGACACTGTATCAGCATTATGATTCAGTCAGGTATGATACCTGTTGCTGGCATGTGTGTCACTACACTCACTGTGGCTGATTTGGCAACAATATCACATACATGGGCATTGTTAATGGACACAGACCACATATAGATTGCAAACATCTGGATATTCCATAGACATCTATACAGAGAACTGGTATGGCCTGCACAATGGTTTAACATGCTACATGTGAGAAAGATGCTGCTACCATGCTATATAAACTAATGCCATCAGGAGGTGGTAAACAGACATGGATGGTACACACATCAAAATGGTATCAGCAAACAGGATATGATCTTCATCCAAACAAAGTTACCAGTTTTAAGATTAGAACCTCTACCTATCTAGTTATTTCTACTATAATGTTACGCAGTTATCAGATGCGTTATGGAGCTTACATGATTTAACTTAGTCCCATGGTACTTCTAAGGTGAATGACATCAGCAGGCCTAGTAAAGTAGGTTGATGGGAAGTTTGCAGGGTGGTACACAACTCAGAATGGTATAACCCACACAGTATATAATCCCCCCCCCAACACACACACAAACTTACTTGTCAGTATTCAGATTAGAGCCCCTGCCTGTCTAGTTATTTGTACTGTAGTGTTATGCAGGTATCATATGAGCTACAGAGCTTAGTGGGCTGACAACTGACCAAAGGTGCCGATAGCGGGAATAACATCAACAGGACTGATAAAGTGGGGCACTGGGAAGTGTTGTGGGTGGGAATGGCCTAAAACTGCTTCACCTACAAACAAACACACTCTCCCTCACTCTCAGATACACAACTGCCACACACACACACACACACACACACACACACACACACACACACACACACATGAAAACACAGTTGCCAGTATTGAGATTAGAAGCCCCTACCTATCTAGTTATTTGTACTATAGTGTTACGCAGTTATCGCATGTGCCTCAGAGCTTATAGGGGTAATTGGTGTCCAAAGGTACTTCTAAGGTGAATGATAGCAGCAGATCATGTGAAGTGTATTGAGTGGGAAGAACATCCAATGGACGCGCACACACACACACGCACACAAACACACACACACACACACACACACACACACACACACACACACACACACACACACACACACACACACACACACATGCAGGTGATGTGATATAAACCCAACCTCAGTGCTGTTACACAATGAGGCTCGCCTTTTATGCTGGCACATGCAACTGTTTACAATTGGTATGCCACTGTCCACAGCAGGGCATCACTGTATGCCATTCAGGGTATCCGTGTGTGTGACTCACTCTGTCTGTGTCCCCCTGTGTTTCTCTCTCTTTCTCTATCACTGTCTGTCTCTCAGTTCCCCAAAATTATGTGTGTGCATGCTTGATATATGTTGCTATCTGTTCCCCATATGCTGTTATCTGTTCCCTCTCTCTCTCTCTCTCTATATATATATATATATATATATATATATATGTATACACACACACACATATATATATATATATATATATATATATATATATATATATATATATATATATATATCTGTATATACGTGTGTGTATCTCGTGCAACAGATGCAGATATATCACATATGGGCCACGTACAGCTAGCTGAGGAAAATCCTGTCTGATGTGTGTGTGTGGGGACAGTTGAGGTGTACATAGCTGTCTGTATGCACAGACATATATACACAATACAGTCATATATTCCGATGTGGGTTCCAACATGTCTTGTGATTCAAGTATAGGAGCATGCCCAGTGTGAACTTCTATAATTAGAGTGGGACTCCAGTCCAGGGTTTTGTGTGCTACAGCCATACCTCTCAGGAGTACACAGGACTTTCCTCAGGGTACTTGGTTTGTTTAGCAGACATTTTTTGATATATCTGTAGTCTGAAACTGCTATATATTGTGTCATTACCTAATGCCAGACATCCTCAGATCATCACAATACTTTACCAGAGGGCTACTAGTTGCATGATGCATAGACCAATATTATGAGGGCAGCTATGTAAATTCTTGCCCAACAAGGCCATTCTTGAGGTGTGGCTACAGCCAGTTTAGTAATGACAAGGCTCTGTAAACAGTCCAGAAACCTGGTGATATACCTGCTGGGAATCTCCTGCTTATATGGTATCTTTCTAACCTGAGGTGTCATATCCTTTTGTGGGCATACTTCTCACCTGTACATTTTTTGGCAAGTTGTCCAGGTGTTTGGCTAGAGGTTTCATCCTTTTTACGTAAACTTGTGTTTTTATGGCAAGTTAGTTACATATAACTGAAGAGTGATATTACAAAATAATGACAGACAATAATGTTTCAGACTACATAACCTTCAGACAATTCTCACGACTGCAAACCCTTCACCCTACCAGTTTTCTAAGTATGTAAGGGTGATATTTACAACACATGCCAATCACTGTACCTTTGTTCCACTTTTATTTCTGCCCTTGTCCAGACATCTTGCTCTCAGAGGTTGGGAGTTATGGGTGCTGGTACAGAGTGCATTCAACTGTGCAGGTATGTCCATTATATGTAAAAGCAAACATAAGAAAAAAGGATTATTGAGAATGACCACTGGCAACAGTACCTCAAAGCACTTATATTCACAAAAGCCTTGGCACCTCTGCTACACATCCTTCAAGATGTCACTAATATGTGTAGTATATTCCACAAAGCACTGTGACTTCCAGGTATGTCAGTGGCAGAGGAGCGGGTGTCACTGACATGCATAAAAGTTGGCACTGGAGTTATCTGCACATGGCCCTGTCAAATGCAACACTGTACCTAGGGCAGTACAAGACGACTGCCCGGAGAATGTGCTGGCCAAATGCAGACAGTATTAACCACACATACACATAGCTCATTGACCCCTGCATATTGTGGGCAGGCAACATGTTTTCATGTGTATTGGTACAGCCCTGCCAATGTGTGCTATGCTGCTATTTCTCTGCAAACATACATTTTAGTGCATTTGTGTGGACGTATGGGGGGCACACCTGTCAGCTGTACACATTTGCACAGATTGTGCTGATATTTGCTTTACATTTTTGTTCCATTTACCATACTATTGTGTCCTCTCTTGGGGACTAGAGGCATATCAGTAAAGAGCCCCAGGTCAACTTGTACTGGCATACATTTGAGTTTCAGACTTCTTACCCTTCATAGTTTTACTGCAACTGTGGGTCCTGCTGTGCTATTGTTGTGTGAGTCTTTAGGGGGTAATTCAACATTGCCACAATTTGTGTGCCTTTACCAGACATTTCTCTGTGGTTTTCTACAGCTGACTTGCTGCGTGGGTGTGAGGGGTGAGTATGGGACACCCACCCTGACATCCATGCCTGTGACCTATGACCCCTCCAGTTAGTTATCCCCACACATATACTGCAGTGGGATTTTCCACCTTGGGTACTACTGCATAGTGTGTGGAGGCCAGTTTTGGCCAGGCATTTCCTGGTGTCCCACATAGCTGTCAGTTGTGTGCTGCTATCCCAGTAGGCCACCCCATTCCCTTGCATGCATGCAGCATTACCATAGATATGCTAGCAAAGCATACTAATCCATTCATTTATTGTTAAGAAGACTGACTTACCTTGTGCTTGCAGCAGTTGTGAAGATGGTGCTTGAGGGCCACCTATGTTGGATGCACACTGCCTATACATGGTAAGTTACAGGTAATGTGATGTGTGTGTCATCCATTTTGCTGTGTGTGCAAGTCAGAGATAGGTTTCAGTCCCTGGGCTCCCTACAGTGTCAGTGTGTGTGCTATGCTTTGCCTCTTTGCCAAGGCCTGAGCATACTGGGCACGCCTACGTCTGCCTACAGGAGCAGGCTCAGGGGCCGCCTCCTGTGAGCCCCTCTGTGTCGGTGGGGTCCTTGGCAATGGTGGTGGACTGTATGGCCCTTCCCTGTGCTGTTCCTGCTGCAGCTGTTTCCACAGAATCATGCTGTGTAGCATGGCACATACTATAAACGTGTGTGCACATGTGGGTGGAGAGTACTGCAAGACTCCACCAGATATGTCAAGTCAGTGGAACTGTGAGTTGAGCATCCCAAACACATGCTCTATAATGATCCTGGCTTGTGTATGTGCCTCATTATGGCATTCTTGTGTGGGTGTGTGTGCATTTCTGAGGGGTGTCATCATCCATGGCTCCAGTGCATAGCCAGCATCCCCCACCAGATGGCCATATGGGATGCCCCCACTGGCAAATTCCTGGTACAGCTGTGATGAATGCCAGATGTGGGAACTGTGATAGCTTCCACAGCTGCCAGCACATACATTCATGATAATGCTGTGGGCATTGCACATGACCTGGCAGTTGATGGAGGGGAATCTCTTGTGGTTTATATAGACCCTACCCTGTTTACCGGGTGGTGCTTTGATGTGGATGAGCGTGCAGTCTATGGCATCCAGTACATCTGGGTATTCTGCTACATGGTGGAAGAGACGCATATTGCTGGTCCTCTCCTCATGGATGTTGGGGAAGTAAATGTGCTAACCAGCATGTGGTAACATGGCATCCAGGAACTGGTGGAATACCCTGGATGCCGATGTCTGTGAAACCCCCATGATGTCTCTAGTAGGTCTTTAGAAAGTACATGTAGCTAGAATTCTTAAGGCTACACATACCTTGGTATTCACTCAGGTGGATTCCTCTCTGTTAGTTCTAGGTCTGAGTTGAGGCTGGCACAGCTTGATGATTTGCTGAAGTATGTCTCTGTCCACCCTGTAGCTCTCTACTATCTCCAGATCATGTACCCACTGGTAAGTCACCCTGGGTCTGAACACTCTTCTCCTCCTCCTTGGTCTGCGGCAGTTGTCAGCATTATCCTCCTCTCTGCCATCAGCCTCTAGCACATACTAATGGATCAAAGCAATGGCAGCCCCTAACATTTTCCCAGTTAAAATTCCTCTGCATGTGTACACCAATGGTGCAGAGTATGTGGCAAAAACCAGACTGTAAGGTGTTTCCATACTTTATACTGTTGTGCTGCAGATGCTGCCTGTATGATTGGTTGACTATGATGCATTCCACCTGCCAGCTATGTTATTTGTACTTGATTGCTTTAATTCTGTTATTTTTCCTTTTTTTTCTTTTTCCCCTTCCCATTTCCTCCCCTTTTAAGCCCCGAGGTGCACCACACAAACCCGGTGCCCAAATGTAAATAGTCCTGCTATTTCCGTATTTTTTTTTTGTTTGTTTGTTTGTTTTGTTTTAGACCAAGTGTGTACCATGCAAACCCATTTAGCTTATGTAAACAGTAAGAAATGGCTCTCCTCAGGGCATGAACATGCTCCTCAGTTTATTGAATAAGACAGTACAGCCTCAGACACACCCCCTTGCTTAGCTGTGCTTAGCTAAGCTTATCTCTGTGCCTTAGGGTTCTAATGTGTTTACAACATGCCTTTCGCGCCCTCTTTTCATGTCTGTTGATCCTCCTAGTTACACCATTGTGCTAGAGTACCTACATGGTTAGGTACAGTTTGGGACTTAGAAGATTTCTGTGATTCAGGAAATTTCCCCTCATTTGCATACCAAACTGCCTTAGTCCATAGTTACTGCACTTACACACAGCCTTTCCAATTGACAACCACTGTTCCCTGGTATTATTTTCATTCTGCATGCCATTGACTATAATGGCAAAATGCAAATTTCCCTTAAAACTGAGTTTTCACCTTTTTTAATATTTTCCACCCGATACCATTTGCACTGCACTATGCTTAAACTGCCAAGATCAGCCAGAAAAAAAAGTTTGATTTTTATAAAAAATAAACAGTTTTCCTTGCCAATGGCCATTGGCATGCCTAACCACTGTAATACATGCTTTTTTGAGAGCTGTCATGCCTCCATTTTGTTATTTGCAGAAATATATTCGGTTAGTAACCGAATACATTTCTGCAAATAGCACTGTTCTTGCATGGATACCTGGCTGCTTGGTGAATTACTAATTCAACTCATTTGCATGGTTTTCACCAGCAAATTACATAATTAGCAATCTGCAGCCATATTCATGCTGGAACAGTGTAGGCACGTCAAATCAGCTGTTTGCTGGGTCACTCGGCAGCCATATTTCATGCAGGAACAGCTACACTGTTCCTGCATGGAAATATCGGTTTGATGAATCCCAGGGATTGTTTTGCTGGGGGAAATAAACTGTGTTCTGCTGTTTTATTGTTCATGTTTGGGCGGTGCAGTGGTGCAGCGGTTAACATTGTCGCCTCACAGCAAGAGGCTTTCTGGTTCAGTTCTCGGCTGGGGTGCCTTCTGTGCAGAGCTTGCATGTTCTCCCTGTGGTTGCGTGGGTTTCCTTCGGGCACTCTGGTTTCCTCCCACATTCTAAAGACATGCATCTGGAGCATTTCTCCCCAGGCCTCCACTGAAAACAGGCTCTGTGGAACCTAGTCGGACTTTCCTGGTCAACAAATGTTAAATAAAATAAATAAATAAATAAATAAATAAATAAATAAATAAATAAATAAATGTTGCAAACAGAACTGTTAAAAGTCCTAATTGTCTACAGAAAAAACACATGAGTCCCATTCCTTGCTATCTAAATTGTAGCCTCCCACATCATTAGATATGAGACTATTCCAACCAAGCTACACATTGCTAAAACAATGTTATTTATTCAGTAGGCCAAAATATTGTTGTCATTGCTTGGTACATCATACAATGGTCAAATCATAAAAAAGAGGCATCAGTAAACAATTGTCTTGCTTACCAGACAACAGGTCTGATTGTATAATCAACTACAGTAAGATGCTCCTCCTATGGACAGGCAGAATGTTAGCAAAGTAAGTCAGTTAAAACAGGTTGTAATACAAGACCATGCTTTAATCCAAACATACCAGCATGAATACTAAACTGGAGAAGAAGCATAACTCTATTTGGCATTTGCTTTATTTGTATTTTCTTCACACTGCATAATCATCCATTGAACTTGATTTGTTAGAGATTAGTTGAACTAAACAAAAACAAAATCGTCTAAGGACAAAGTACCTCAATGAAACGGCAGAATCCACAGACAAAAAACAATTGAGGTGACACCACGGTGAAGACAGAAACACTTTAATCCAAGAAAAAAGATGAAAACATAAAAACAGTATACTAAGTAAGCGCTTTCGCATTCAACTCTGAATGCTTTATCAGACATATTTAGACCTGCTGTGGCTACTATATAAAGGCATAGAGTTAATCAACTGATTTCATTTAGACCAATGATAATCATAGGTTCATAGGTTGGTATTGGCTATCGACCCTAGGGCCTATATAAACCTAGCCATAACAATTCCCTGGATATTTCTTCCCACAATATTTACTTCCCTGGACCCCTGTCTAGCAGGACGACCAACGTGATCCCCAGGGTGAATTTCTTATCTCCCATCCAATTGTCAAGGTTCTTTTTGAAGAGGGCCAAGGAGGCGCTCTGCTTGACATGTATGGGCAGTCTATTCCAGAGTATGGGGAGTCTCTGGGTCATGAACCTATCCCTCCAGCATGTTTTGTTTATTGTGATGACAAGGTTTAGATCCCTGGAGCATGTTGCTCTGAGGGATTGGGATTTCTTTAAGTGTAGCATGTCCAACAGCTCAAGGTTTGACATGGCCTTGTACGTTAAGTAGAAATTGCCTCTGAGTAGACGATAGGCCACAGAGTATAGCTGGAGTTTTTTTAGATGGTCAGTATAGGGCATCTCCTTTAGGCCTGTGATTCTTTTAGTGAGGTATTTCTGTGGCCTTTCAGCTGTTGCAGATGTCTTGTGAGGTACATAGCAAATGGAGCATTGTACTCTATAATGGGTCTAATGAAGGATGAGTACAGTGGGACAATGACCTTTTTTCTGGATGAAAAGCCCTTAGTGATGAGGTGTGTGTCTAACTAAAACATCTAGTAGTACACTTGGAAGCTACATGACATATAAACCTCTACCTAGCTAAAAATACATTTATATATGTATTTAAAACATCAGACTACATCCAGAACAACCTATATAGAACTAAAGCTGGAGCTGCAGAGTGTTGTAGCAGGCCTAGATCAATGTAAATCCTTATAAAAATTGAGATATCCACCCCAGGGTTCATTACATCATCATAGAGCAACTAATCTGATCCTATAAATGCTGACTAAATATTCTTCTCAGCATTTAGTCAGCTGACTGACAATTGTGTTTTGGCAGCTGCTTAACACTGTGTCAGATGTAAAACCATTACAAATAGAGGGCCACACACCTTAGCAGCACTTATATGGGTGCTAATTGCATCAGTTCTGCCCTAGAACAGTGAAAACAATCAAATAGCAACTGTCTTTCAATTTAAAAAGGCATTTCACTCAAAATTCAGATTCCTTCTCATTCATCTTCATTTTTCATTACTACAGTGTCTTTTTACTAGACTGAAACAGCAGAACACATCAATTTATGGGAAAGGAGATTATATTATTTGTTTATTTCTATTTTCTTGATTGATTAGTCCCACAAGGCCAGAGAAGTTTTTTTTTTAAATCAGAATAGCAAGATGGTATTCATACTGACTAGGGGAAAAGTTTAGCAAGGGCAATATGGAACTTCCCCTGCTCTGTCAACACATGGCACTGGTAGTACCAGTTAATGCATCAAGTCAGTAGAAGGCTTCAGCATGTTAAGAGGAGTTGGTACTGATTAATTTTCAACCTGGAGGATTAAGAATACAACATTTATCTAGAGATGGATTCACAGACTGCAGTATACAGATGATTACTTAGGTCAAGTGTTACAGTCAAAAACTTTAGATAAAATTGAGAATAATGGCAGTATAGCATGGGCCAGTAATTTTACTTCTGACCTTGGTGAATCTCTTCACTTCATATAGGATGAAATTTTAGGACTGGGAGAGGAAAACAGGCATACTTTGGCTGTAATCAGCAATTTCCAGCAACAGAAACAGATATTAACTAGCGAATCAGGCCAGAGGTCATTTATTGATGTAGTGAGTAGCAGGACACTAAAGCTGGAGCTGCAGAGTGTCATAGCAGGCCTGGATCAATGTAAATCCTTATAAAAATTGAGATAGCCACCTCATGGTTCATTACAGCTTTTGGATTAAAATAATAGCACAGCTTGGAGTGACAATTCTGCAGGACTAAGCTCTGGTTCACTTTAATATGGAAACAATTTGTGATGCTTGTTCAGAGACAGAAACAGTTTTGTAAGTTACAGTGCAAAATTTTGAGAAAAAGCAGGCATGTGCATTGCCATCAGATGTTCTGTTATATGATTTACATCTAAATAGAAAATATAAGGTGCAAATCTGGCCAAGAAATACATAATTAAAAGAAATACATGCACACAGAGTTATTGAAACATTGTGAAGCTGTGCATAGTTTGGAGGAAGTGAAAAACAAACTGTACCTATGAACTGGGGTTTTTGGAAGCTAATTTTATTGATAATCACATTTCTACACAGAATAGCACGTGTCCTAGAACTGGATTCAAGTCATGTGGAATTTTCTCAGAGTGACACTAAGCAGCCAGAGGCTGAGGATGGTGATTCTGAAACCTCACCTTCATTAACAAATTATATTGCTGTATTGGCTAATGAGACTGAAGATGATAGAACTGAAGGTGCAACAAAAGGACAAACTAGTAAATGAATAAACTAAAAAGAAAGGCAAGATTTAAAGGTAGGGACACAAGCAGTAGCATTTATTCTAATAATGTTTAGTGTTCATAGGTGGGGAATTGCAAAGTGGGCTAATCAATTTAAGTGTAATGTACACATGTTCTAGGATATTAAGAAAGTATACAAATCAAAGGTAATCCAGAAAGCTCAAGTCAGGTTTGATATCCCACCTATGACCAGGAGGGTGACAGGACTAATGAGAAACAAATATATATCTAAAGATTAGACCAGCTAAAATCACCTTAGCTAACAGATTTAGGAAACTCTCTCTCAGATGCCCTCCCTGCAGGAGGAATAGACAACTTGTTGAAGTTTTAAGAAGTATATTCAGTTATCAAGTAGGTAGCTGGATGGGTGTTCTTGATGTACCTATTAATAATTGTAAAAATGGAGAGATTGGTGGTATTCACTCAAAAAGAAATTAAGTATAGAATATAAATGGAGACTATATAAAGAAAAGAGAGTCAGATGAATGTGACCAATTGATACATATATATACATATATATATATATATATATATATATATATATATATATATATATATACACACACACACACACACACACACACACACACACATATATATATATATATATATATATATATATATATATATATATATATATAATCAAGTAATCTTAGAAGAGAGAGATATTCTTTGTATTACTCAAGAGTTAAGCAAGTACTGTGAGAGGAAGTCAAGTCTAGGGATAAATCACTTACAGTATTGGAAAGGAGGTTAAGAGACATGAAGTGTTGATAGTTGAGGTTAAAGAATCTAAAAATGAAAGCCACGAGTAGTCTGGGGATGACTCCTGGACAGTATCTGAAATGCAGTAGTGATATTATGCAACAAGTGCGACATGTTTTCATTAAAAAGTTACTGCAATGGAGAGTAGGAATATGGAAATATGGGTTGATAAGTGGGACATAAAGAGGCAAGAACTGGACAAACATTTTCCTTTAATACAGTTGAAATTAGGCTTAAAATTTGCCAATGCTACTTAAACTTCAAGAGAGTTTAAAATTATTCCTTATCTCTATTACAAATAATTGGGAGAATGGCACTATGAGAAATTGTTAATGGTATTTAATGAACCGGTCTTCTCATGTTGCTATTCTCTATAAAACCAGCCTACAGATAAGTAAAGTTAACCATAACCCACCATTTGACAATAATGCTGAAATAATAATCTCTAAGCTTCAGCTCAACCCACATAAAACAATTAACATTATCTGTACCTATCTTCCCCCAGGTAAAAACCTCAACACATTAGAAGACCTATTAAACTGGTTTTCTCTAAATCTTCCTCAAGAAACAATAATACTAGGCGACTTCAATATTGACTGGAATTCATGGAAACAAACTAATCCTTCTACCCTCATCAACCTGCATGGCTTCTCTCAAACCATTAACTCCCCAACAAGAAAAAACAAACCTAATAATAAAGAAAGTATTCTTGACTGGATACTAACAAACAGTCCCCAGCAAAAATATACAACAGGAACCCTCCCAGATGACCTTAGTGACCACCTACTTACATACATTATTAGGCATAAAGCAAGTATGACCATCCCTACCCAAGTCAGAGCATCCCGCAGCAAAACTTCTTTGACCCTGATCAGTTTCTAAATGACCTCAGGCAAGTTAACTGGTCACCCCTTAAATCCCTGCCCATAGAAGAAGCTGTTCGTTTCTTTAATAACACTTTTCTAACAATCCTGGAAAATCATGCACCTATGCGGTTAATACGAATTAAATCTAAAACAGCCCAATGGCTCTCACATAACACAAGGAAACTTATCCTTAGTAAAAATAAAGCCTGGGCCAAGTGGAGAACCGCAAAAAATACAGCTGATCATCTTACCTTTAGACAGCAAAGAAATATGACAAAAAAAGCTATCCTGCATGACAAAAAAAACTACTTCACCCAGCTACAACAATCTTTGCTTCAACAGCCAAAAAAATTCTGGAATACCATTAATATGCTAGTAACTCCAGGTAAAGTTGCCACACCAAATCCACTAGGCTCTAACCCAGACTGCCCTTTACAAACAGCTAATGAATTTAATAATTTCTTTACTTCTGCGATATTAAAGCTAGCAAATCAACAAAGCCCAGACACATCTAAACTATCCAGTCCAAGCCCAACCCCTCCTCCATTTCACCTCAAACCTATACCCACCTCTTATATTTTATCCCTACTTCAAGAATTAAAACCCTCAACCCCCTCAGCTGACAAACTTCCAGCTGAATACCTTCAAATAAGTGCAAAAGCTATTGCATACCCTATCTCTATACTGATTAACAGGACCTTAGAAGAAAGTACTATTCCATCAGTCTGGAAAATCTCATACATCATCCCTCTCTTCAAAGGAGGAGACTCTACTGAGTATTCTAACTTCTGCCCCATAGCACTACTATCTCCTCTTGCAAAAATAATGGAGAAATGTATCCACAAACAGTTACTTAACCACCTACTACACCACAATCTCCTAGCTAATTGCCAACATGGTTTTCGACCATTTCATAGTACAACTACTGCCTTACTATCCTTTATTGACTCTATTAACAACAATCGCAACAATAATACCCCTTCCTCAGCTTTCTTTGTAGACCTGTCTAAGGCCTTCGACATGGTCAATCACCAACTCCTCCTCCATCGCTTAAAGTCCCTCTCTCTAGATAATTCCAGCTTAAACTGGTTTACATCCTATCTGGATAACCGTAAACAGGCAGTTATGTGGCGCAACCATCTCTCAGATCTCCTCCCCACCTCTATAGGAGTCCCCCAAGGCTCTATCTTAGGTCCTCTACTATTCTCTATTTTTATAAATGACCTTCATCTAACTACTCCTCTATCAACGTGTATTCAATATGCAGACGACACTACGATTATCTGCTCAGCCTCCTTACAGTCTGAACTTCATTATCTCACTCAAAAAACCTTCTCGACTACTGAACAATGGTTTTCTAATCACTGTCTCCTCCTCAACCCCCCAAAAACTAAACTACTGCTTTTTTCACCAACTCACCTGTCTCCTTCCCTTGATTTTACTCTTTTATCCAGTAACGGTACCCTTATCTCTACTGACCAGACCACTAAACTCTTAGGTATCACAATTGACAATCAATTAAAATTTGACACTCACATCAACACCATAATAAAATCTACTAACAGAAAACTAGGCTCGCTCTACAGAATCAAACCTTTCTTAACTCCAGAAGCCAGAACTACAATAGCTAGAACCCACTTAATCTCTACCCTACTATATGCCTCCCCCATATTTACCAATCTTTCCAAGAATAATCTTAATAAACTTGCAACAGCATATAATAATATTGCCAGATTTGCTGCTAACTCTCCTTACAGAACCCATCATTGTCTAAATCTCAAAAAACTAGGCTGGCTTGAATTACCCCATCTAATTCATCTTAATCAACTTACTATTGCACATAATGCACTTTATCACCCTGATTACACTCCAATGCTCTCCACCCTTATTAAACCATATTATAACCTGAGGAACCTACGCTCCTCAAACAAAATATTAATCCACACCTTCTTATCAAATAACCTAGCAGGTGATTCCATATTTTCTAACTCAGTTGGTAAAATATGGAATCAACTACCGCAACATCTCACTTCCCTAACATCACTTCAACTTTTTAAAACCAACCTAAAACTCTTCCTATCCAACCACTGGCTATGTTCTTGCAACAATCCTGACTAATAATTTTCACCTTCTACTGACTCTGTTACCTTCCCACAGCTTACTTACTAATTCCAGACTACTTGATTCTCTTCAGCAACTAATGTTTAATACCAGAATTTTTCTTCTTTTCAACCCTACTTCATATTAAATGACCTCACATCCTGTGTTTTTCCAACCATCTCTGTGTTATTTTCATTCTTTGTGTAAATACTTTTTAGCCTTCTATTCTACCCTATTTAAAATCAAATGACCTCACACCCTGTGTGTTTTTCATCCATTCCTGTGTTACTATTATTCTTTGTGTAAATACTTTTAAGCCTGTTTTTTCGTTTAACACTGTAAACTAGCAATTTGCTACTATTCTGTAATTTTTTTTTTCTATGATATATTGCTCATTGTGAATTACTATTGTGTTATTTTCTTTATAATTTTCTGTTGCTTTAATTTCTCTAGTTGCATTGTATAATTAGCTAGTTGCATTGTATTATTTCTGTTGCATTAGTACTATTTTAGCGGAGCTTTTCTCCTCGGGCCTCCACTGAAAATGGACATGTATCCAGTTGGACTAGCCCGGTTAACAAATGTAAAATAAATAAAATAAATAAATAAATAAATGTGTACTCCCTTCTCTTTATAATTACTGCTATAAATGTTGACATTTAAAAGCAAGCATAAACATGTTTGAATACTTGGAAGCCAAGTTCATTGTTGAATTGTGATTAAAAAATTCTGGCATATGTGATATAAATCAGAATACAAGCTCAAATAGGTATTTGTTACATGATGAAATACAAGGCATTAGTAGTGGTCTATGAGTATCAGAGTATTATGGTCACTAAAAGAATATATAAGACAGTTACAATTAGTGGGAGAAGGTGGACTATTAAAGAAACTAGATATCCTAATGGTATATGACTCCGTATTAAGTGAGCCATTATTGCAGATATTATGGAAATAGGGTTTAACAAGAAAACAGAATTGTGAACAGTTGAAGTTTATGCTGTCTGTGGTCATTCCTGCATTTGACTGTTAAGAAATGGCTATACTGGAATACCCATATTAATGGAATCAGTGATTTGGCAGGAGTGTCATCTAAATATGTTATTATGCTGATTAAGTATGTATTGTGTTTTATATAATGTAAAACTGAAAATTAAATATGCACAGTAATTGACATTTCTGGTCATTTTAGTTTATGCAGATGATGCACTTTTATATGAGCAGTGTAGAGAGATTCAAACAGATCAAAGAGATCATGATGGTGGTATAAGATGCATTAATGAAGCTGGGTCTGGGAGGAGTTGTTCCAAGTAAAAGTAAGGAGTTGGATATGGTGGCATTTTAGAAGAAGTGCCTTTTCATTCCAATAAGTTTTCAGTTTTAGGAACTGGGTTTGGGGATGAAACATTAGTTAAAAGTCAATGGGAAGAAATTTTGGAAAGATGCACTATAGATAACAAAAATGGAAAATGTTTCCAGTGACATATGCAATAGAACTATCAGAGCTCAACTCAAAAGACACCTTCATCAATAATTTGACTGTAAGTGCTTCTCCATTGGACACATGGCCACCTCCCAACTTGCCTGCATCACTTCTACTTTGATCCTCTGTTCTCAGCTGTTGCTTTCCTCTCATATTTACTACTAAAATTAATTCACATTTGATTTTTTACACTGCTAGTATTGTTTATATATTGTATCAATCGTCTATGGGATTATCTACCTTCTATGATTATTTTGTGTTTGCAACTATGTTCTATTTTCTTTTTTTTTTTTTTTTTTTTTTGTGAATCTCTTTGCCTAGGCTGTGCTTGCAAATGGTCTATAATGATCAGTATACTACCAAAGTAAACAAACTAAAATAAATAAACAAGTGCATGTTATTAAAATTAGGTACATATCTAGTATGTGTTTAATTTACTTCATCAAAGTCAAAAAGTCAGAAGTAACATTATTGTCATTTAGATATACACAAGTGTGGATTAAATGAGATTCCATGCAATCAGCTCATCATGGGACAGACAAAGAAGAAATCACATACGTAGAAAAACATAATTTAAAACAACATATAATAATACTACCACCATCTTATAAACCAACAATACACAAGTATTTAGCTACATATATTCCTAGAAACACACACTTGTTAAGATACTAAATATACACATCAAGCAGCAAAGTTCAAGTAATAGTATTTCACAGGAACCATGTGCCACATTATGGGTGAACAAGAACAAAGCAGTAGCAGCTGAAGGAAAAAATATTGCACCTGAGTTAGTAGTAAAAATAATAATGTTTGGCTGGGCTTAATAAATAATAGATAAAATAATATCTCACAGTGAATGGGACGTCCCAACATCCTGAAATGTCACTGATCAGACCTAATGTTAGAATTAAGTAGTCCGATCACCTTCTGATAAAAATTGTCTTTGAATTGATTACTGCTTTATCTTTTCCCCAGTGACAGGCTCATAAACAGACTGTTTTGCAGGATGAGTGGAGTCATTTAGTATTTTGGTGGCTCTCCTTAGGCTTCTCAGTTTTTAAAGATCCTGGATTGTGAGCAGACTAGTGCCAGGTATCCTCTCAGCAACTCTCACCTCTGTCTGCAGGGATTTCTTATCTAAGACCAAACAGCTCCCATACCATACTGAAAAATGTTAGGATGCTTTCAATTGCTGCTCTGTAGAAGGTGGAAAGTGCTGACAATGATAGTTTTGCCTTTTTGAGTTGTCTCAAAAAGTGCAGACATTGATCTGCTTTTTTTCACTATGTGGCAGGTGTTCCCAGACAAAACTCTCCCAGTTAGGCATCAACCCATATGTTACCAGATCGGTAGCTAACTGGCTCACTGATAGAATCCACTCAGTCAAAATAGAGGAAGCCACCTGTACTAGTAGACCCGTAACAAGTGGCATACCCCAAGGATTGGTCTTGGGGCCTCTGCTGTTTGGTATATACCTTTCTGAGGTGCAAGCCAAAACCAGTGGTCTGTGGCTGACCAAGTTTGCAGATGACTGCAAGCTGGGCACTGTCATAAATTCACCTAGTGATGTGAACATCCTCCAAGAGGACCTTTACAAAACTAATGACTGGTGCCAGTAGCATGGCCTCAAACTGAAAGCCAAGAAATGCATCATTATCCTCTTTGGGGAAAATGGTGTCCCTACTAATTATCACATTAATAACAATATACTAAGCATGCAATCAGTAATGAGGGACTTGGGCACCCAGGTTGATAGCAACCTCACTTTTGACCACCATGTTGCTTCCATTGTACTGAAGGCTTTCTACATGGCCCACCTCATAAGTCAGGTTATTTTGTCCAAGAACAAAGAGGTCATAACATCCCTGTACTCCTCCCTTATTAGACCCATTATCGAGTACAATGCCTCCTTTGGCATGTACCTTGCTAAGCACATGTAGCAGTTGGAGAGACCCACAGAGGTTCCTGAGCAGGAAAATCCAGGGTCTCAAATACCTCTCCTATACAGATGGGCTAAAAGCCCTGTCCCTCTACTCAGTCTCATACAGACTGCAACGAGGTGACCTGTGTCTGGCATATAAGCCATCTCAGACTCAGCCTTGATTGAGTTGCTGCATATCCATAAGTCAAACTCCAATCATGCAACCCGCACACAAGGTCTCAACCTGGCCTGTGACATTAAGAGAACTTGTTGGTGGGATAGATTTGTGTCCCAATGACTCCCCCATCTGTGGAATAGACTTCCTCTCCATGTCAAGCAGATTACCTCACTAGCCCTATTTAAGAGGAACTGGGACGACCAGATGGGAAACAGAAAATATACCCCTTGGATCCCACTTGTGTCCATGCTAAACAGGGAAAACTGGTGCTGAATCTGTGGAAACATGGATGAAATTCTTGGTTAGGCTTATAAGGGCCTCCATGACAATAGCCTAGTATCATCCTATGAACCTATGAACCTAAGAGAGATCATCAGAGATATGAACTCTGAGGAATTTGGTACTGCTTACTCTTTCCACTGTCTGCCCATTGATTAGGAGCAGTGTATGGAGTATTTGCCTCTTCCTGTAGTCTATGATGATCTATTTTGTTTTACTTACATTCAGGTCAAGGTTGTTTCTTGCACACCAGGCAATCAGTGTGTTAACCTCTTCTCTGTATGCATTCTAGTCCTCTCTTCTGATGAGACCCACAGCTGTGGTGTCATCAACAAAATTGATGATATGATTTGTACTGAAGTGTGCTGTTCAGTCATGGGTTAGGATAGTAAACAAGAGGGGCTGAGAACACAACCCTGAGGAACACCTGTATTTAGTGTTATGCTCCTAGAGGTGTTATTGCCCACACAAACCTTCTGTGGCCTGTTAGTCAAAAAGTCCAGGATCCAATTGTGAAGGCATTTGCTGATTCCCAGATGTACTAGCTTATTGATCAAGTGCATAGGGACAACTGTGTTAAATGCTGAGCTAAAGTCGATGAATAGCATTCTCACATAGTTGTCCTTGCTCTCCAGATGCTCAAGAGCAAGAATCAATGCAACCGCTATTGCATCAGCAGTGATCTGTTTTCTTTGTAGGTAAACTGCAGTGGATCTAAAGTTGATGGTAATTCCACAGACAGGTGTTTCTTGACTAGCCCTTCAAAACATTTCATAACTGTGGATGTTAATGCAACAGGCCTGAAGTCATTCAAGCTGGGGGGTGAGGATTGTTTGGGTAGTGGGGTGATATTCATTACTTTGTAACATGAAGGGTCCTTTGCTAGGCTAAGAGAGGTGTTAAATACATCCTGCAGTACTGAACATAGTCGGTCTGCACAGCTCTTTAACACTATACCCAAGATATTATCTGGACCTGACGATTCCCTACCTTCTGCTCTCAGTAGCTTTAACATTTCTCCCCTCCTACATTTCACTATTTTTGTAAATGAAGAGTTCTGAACCACCAATGAAAACATCTCATATACCAATACCACATAATAGGTATGGATGTTAACTTATCATACTTTCTTAACACCTCATTCCATTCCTCTTTAAATAGTATTCCAACCTCCACCATTTACTTCCTCCTGCTCAATTTCCCCATCACCTGGCCATAATTCCTCTCAACTAACCTTGCATGTATTGTTTCAAATTTAAATAGAATCATAGGAAGTTGCTAGGCTAATGGCCCTAGGGCCTTTCCAAGCCTTTCCAAGTTCTTACCCATTTTTCCACAATCACCTATTGCCCCTGCCCAAGATGGACATGGGTAGAACCTCTGGGGTGAATTTACAGTCACCCATCCAATTGCCCAGCTATTTAACACCTTATCCAAGATATTATCTGAACTGGGCAATTTCCTGTCTCCTTCTCTCAGAACTATAACCACATTCTTGTTACAAATCCTTTCTTTCTTATTAAGTTATTTTTCTGGGATATGGCATAGGGATAGGGATAATAAAGTAAACTCTATATAAAGATAAATATTATAACAGGATGAGAAAACTAGTTGATTAAAAATGTGAAATACAGTTCTGCATTATTAACCTATTTTCTTAAACTCATTTGTGAAAGTCATTAACATTATATTTCTTCAGCAACACTTAGGATGGTATTATGGAGAGTCACTAAAAATGACAAAAGAGAGCAGAAATGTGTAGTTTCTTGGAAAAAGTCAGAAAATGGAAATAATAGTTTCCTTGGTTCCAGCAGGGACATGCAATCTAAAATACAAGTGCTATGTAAATGTTTTTGAGCTATGATGGGAGGTCTTGGAAAAATTGCACTTAATGAATTTCTGACAACAATATCTTTATTTGAAAGATCTTTTTGATTAACACATAAAAATATCAGTTAAAGATGAAATGTTATATACATTTTTTTAGGAAATATGTGTATATGGTTTTTTGCGTATGTATAGTATATTAAAATTTTGCAATTCATTTTCATAACTGAAATTTCAAGATAACTTGTTTTAGAATATTATTACTGCATCCTTATTAACCTGAAGCATGAAATGAACGAGCATCCCTTGTAATCAGAGATGCAGAACTGAAATATGTGCTGCTTTGTCTTTTGTTACTGCTGTTGTATGATTTATGGATTGTATCGTTATCATTTTCTGCCTGTGAAATATTTGCTTTTTTTTATGTTACTACAAGCACAGTATGATATATCTCCTATATCAGTGACTCCGAAACTGTGGTCCATGGACCCCTAAGGGTGCGTATGATGAATTCTAGGGATCTGCGGAGTTCCACTTTACTATTCTGCAGTTACTGTGTTGAAAAAGAAAAAAGAAAAACACAAACACACTTCCCTTCCGTGTCTTCTGCATTTGTGGCTAACCAGCTCCTTTATTAACTTCCGCATTTGTGGCTGACATGGAACGAGTGATTACTTGCCCTATACAGCGCCAGTGTTTTCTGTATGGCAGTTGTGGCAGTTGGAACTTGGAGGGAAAATTCAACAAACTGTTACTTTCACTCCAGCCAGAAAGTTATAGTAGCTGTGTGATGCTGGTCGGATTCTTTCTGCAGCGCTGATCGATACAAGACTTTTGAAGGTATTTTTTTTTTTTTTTTTCTGTGCGGCTGCTTCATATTTTTCAACTGTACACATTTTTGCTTCATAGTTTTGGTGTACCTCTCATAAAACTGATTTTTTTCTGGCAAATCCATGACAAGTTATTGAGCAATGAAGCCAGAAAATATAGTGTAATGGAGTTTGTATCCTTCAGAAAATTCATAGCAATGCAAACTTTATAAGTCTGGAAGAGCAATATTTATTAGGTGTTCCTAGTTTTGGGACTATGTTCTCCCATTATTTGTGGCTTTGTCCAGAGCACATGGTCTTGTATGAGTGTGTCTATGTGCATGTGTAAGTATGAGGGAGAGAGAGGGGTGTATGTATGTGTGTGTGTGTGTGTGTGTGTGTGTGTGTGTGTGTGTGTGTGTGTGTGTGTGTCTGTGTGTGTGTGTAAGAAGGAGAGAAGTGCATGTGTGAGTTAAGAGCTCAACAGTGTAGCCCTCCACTGTACAGGTTTTTGCTGCAAGTCCAGATTTTTGCTTCATAATTTTTTGTCTGTTTCTCATAAAATTGTGCTGCTTCTGGCAAATACCTGGCAAGTCATTGAGCACTGATGTCAGAAAATAATGGCAGACTTTTTAGCTTTATCGTTCATATTTTTCAGAAAATTCCTAGTAATGCAAAACTTGTTTTTCTATCACCTTTGTAAGTCTGTAAGAACAATATTGAACAGGCGTTCCTATATTTGGGTCTATGTTCCCCAATTATTTGTGGCTTTGTCCAGAGCACATGGTCTTGTGTGTGTGTGTGTGTGTGTGTGTGTGTGTGTGTGTGTGTGTGTGTGTGTGTGTGTGTGTGTGTGTGTGTGTGTGTGTGTGTGTGTGTGTGTGTGCGTGTGTGTGTAAGATGGAGAGAGGTGTATGTGTGTGTGTGTGTTTAAGAGGTCAGTAGTATAGCCCTCAACTATACAGGTTTTTACAGAATGTCCAGATTTTTGCCTCATAATTTTTTTTGTCTGTTTTTCATAAAATTGTGCTTTTTCTGGCAAATCTCTGGCAAGTCATTGAGGACTGATGTCAGAAAATAATGGCAGACATTTCAGCTTTAGAGTTCATATCCTTCAGAAAATTCATTGTAATGCAAAACTTGTTTTTCCTTCAACACAGAAATAATGAAATTAAATAATATTTGGAAGTGCCTTAATGCACTAATACTCATTCTAGAAATTAACTCCATTGTATGTTTAGCTCATCAGACAGCTTTAGAAGCTGGAGTTTGTTTACATTTTAATCCTTTACAAATAAAATTAATTTCTGCAATTCAAATATTGCTTTAATATTATTTATTAATATTAACAGAATGCAAAATATAGGGGTCCGTGAAAATATTTCCTTTATCAAAAGGGGTCCTCCAGCTTGCAAAGTTTCAGAACCGCTGTCCTATATAATTTTCTTTATACTTAATGGACCAGGTCTTTGCCGAAAATGGCCTTCAGACTAGTTCATTTGCCTGGCTAACAAATGACTTACAAACAAAAAAAACAAACATACTTAATCAAACAATCAATCAACAAATAGATGCATCAGCTGACTTGGAAGAAAATAAGTTTATGAGATTTTCTATATTTTTCCCATAGCAGGGGTAGGATGTAAATGGCTCTGAAGTTTGTGTTGGATTTAGGGTTTGAGACTTTGGCTAGTGGCTAGTTAATGACTTTTTTAATATCAGGGTAGATAATAAGAGGGAGTGAAACATTATGGATATTTTACATTACCTTTATACTCTTAAAATGCAGACTGTCAAGCTCATAGGTTTTCTGAAAATGCTCCTTCTACCTGGAATTCTAATCAGTGCCATCACTAGAAATGTTACTTCAATCACCACCTTTAAAATTGTCTAAATGAGTTTTTAACATCAACTGTCTGCAAATGTTTAGAAATAGGATAGCCTCTAGTTCATTTCTTCCACTTCATTCTATACCTTCTCAACTCTACGTCTCTGACAAACAATTATTCATATGATAAGATGCACTTGATGCAGAAGACCATTCTCACTTATAAAGGAATGCAAATAAATGAAATATTTCTCCACAGTACTTCCAAACAAATCCATATGATACAAACTATATTCTATTTCTCCCACACTTTGTATTAACCACAAAACCAGATATGTATCTGAAATTAATCAAATTTCCACCATGTGTGATTGACTACCTGCAGTTTATTGACAGCAGTTTTGAAAATATATCACCTTAAGTATTTTGCTAATAACTTCTGTCTGAGTGATGGCTGAAATGAACTTCAGTCCCTCCTGTCTACCCAGCTTGCAAACAAATAAGCAATTAAGCTATAAACACACCAATAAAAGCATGCTTTCATGCACACACATACAGTGTAAGCAAACAAAAAAAAATAATAATATATCAATCTCCTAAGTGCATAGATAATATGAAGGGTCTCTGGCATGCTTCATAATCAATTTAGTAATAATTCCAAAGAAGAAAATGGAAATATTTCCTAAAACTTTAATCAGATAAACTTAAAACACAGACAAATATTATTTGGAGACCATTGGACAGAAAGGAGACCATTTTTATGCAAGATATCACATCACTGTGTATGTACGGATCTGCAACCATGTGCTGGTGGTACTTTTATAAGATAAGGTAATATTGTAATCTGTTGTTCTGCTCTCTCAACTGTAGTATTCAAAAATAAATTAGCAGGCAAAGGGAAGATGGCATAAAGTAGAATTCCCCATATAATTAACATCTCTTCCTAGTAAAACTCACAAACGTTTAGTCTAAGAAGAATCAGGGACAAAGCCAAAAAATAATGAGAAACAGAAGACCAAAATCAGGCACAGATTTTCAATATCACTCTTCTATACTAGCTAGAATAGTAAATTTTGTATTAGCATGTATTTTCGGAAGGATTTGATGTCTGAATCTAAAATGTTTGTTGTTATCTAGTGACTGCTAAGTTTTCAGTAGCAGACCCAAATTATGAAACAGATCAGGGGCATTTTATAAAACTGGAGACAGATAAAGGCTTTACTTTCCAGTAATTTCTTACACATCCAGGCATCAGATGCCAGTCCATTCACTTTAGTCCCCCAAAGTAATCATTGGAATGTTTTACTAACTTATTTTTATTTCTAGGGATTAAATATGGAATATGCTTCGATGACATATCCTCTCCTTACCAACATTTTAGTAATTTAAATCCATGATGGATAATCAGCATGTCATGAATATTTTTATAGCTGGATGAACCATCCATCTAATTAATTAAGAAAACAAATCTATTATTTGGAGAATCTATCTGGCTATTAATTCACATCAGAGATATTGCACTTATCTCTCTGTATATATTTTATGTATTTCAATGTAATTAGATGCCTTTTCCATCAATATACCATATATATATATAAATGTTCAGCTGAGCTATGTAGCTTCATTTTACAGTTTAAGGGATAAATGCCATCTTTATATATACAGGACTATTTTTGCCTTTTCTTTGATACAAGATCATAGGTTAAAAAGTGTCTCTGGTTCAGTGCACCAAACTTAAAAAAAATAAATACATTCATACATGCATGTATACTATATGCATGCCTACATAAATAGATTCATGTCTCTCTCTCTCTCTATATATATATATATATATATATATATATATATATATATATTTATATACCTATATGATTATAGAAGCAAAAGTCAATATTTGCAAACAGGTATCCTGAAAATCTGCCAACCTTCCATTAGAGGACAGAACTTATTTAATTTAATGAGATTTCTCTTCTGTTCATGTTTGTGCAATCATGGAGTTGGTATATATAACTTTTGTGGAGCTTGTTCCTCCTCATGTGGGGTGCAGGCACTTGACTCCTGCAGAGAATACTTTATATAGTACACCTATTGACTAGCATTTCTATGGTATTACATTGCAATGAAAAGGCTAGGCTTAAAATGACCTCAGGGTCATTAGCCTAGTAATCTTCTATGATCTTATGATAGAGTATACCTTTTAGTAGGGTGTACTTTAAGTGGCAATGATTTATATGATTGTGTTCGTGTTTGATCACTGCCTCTTAATGTCTTCTAATGGAAGACTGCAGGCAAGCCTTAGTATTGTATTATCTAAACTCTGATGAGGAAAACAGTTAAAGCCAACAGAGGTATGGATGAGACAGGCAAGTGTGGGAGAGAAAATGATTTTTTTTAGAGGCTCTAATCATTTAGTTTAGAGTAAAATAGTCCTTTTTATAGTCTCCAGATAAGAAATATCTCGTAGACATAAACACTGACATGCTTTCCAGAAATAAAGTGGAGAGTGAGTGAGACACTCTTATGGACACATGGACAGACAGAGAGACAGAGATACAGACTGAAAGACTATGAGAAGCATCATAAAAAAAGTTCAGAAAGCAAATCAAACAATTTTGTGTCTTAAATAAGGCGACTCTATTTAAATATGCTTGTTGGAAAAGTGTCGGTGACAAAATAATTCCTTAATTAGTAATATTTGATGGCAACTTGTAATTTTCTATTTACTATGCATACAGGTGATAACTAGACATCCTTTGCACAGTAACACATCTGGTATGAGTAATTAAAGACAATAATGAATATTTTTACAAACAACCAATAATCATATACACTCAAATGTTTCTGTTACATGAAATCTTTCCTTAAGCAACTCATACTGTTTGATTTTGATTATTCAATTTCTTTTAAGACTTAGTGTTAGGCAAATAACTCTTAATGAATATGAGCAGCTAATTCTTTTTATTCTGGTTAGGACTGGAAAGTGATGGCATCCTTATGAAGTACCATAGCTCAATGTTTCAGACTCTCAGTCACAGCAGGAAGTAAAACTAATGAAAGGCTATGGAGGAATCTTATACGTAACAGCAGAAGGCATGCCTCTTAATCATGAAGGACAGTGCTGGCATTCAAATACTGTGCAAACTTTTCTCTTTCAACAAAGCTGTGCTCTGCTATTCACAAACTATACTTTTTTTCAGCTTTGTTGTAACATTTGCAGCTGCCAGTCTTTTTCTATTGTTAGCCATCTTGAAAACATTACTGAATTAAAAAAAAAGTGACTTCCACAGTAATGCTGTGTAGCTACGGTTACCTACAAGTAATACTATAAAGTGTACATAATAAGAAAACTTCCCCTCCACAAAATACTTTAAAATGCAGTACTGTCGACGTCTGCCAAAACATACAGAAGAAGGAATATAAAGCTATTCCCTACCAAAACAACTCATTTTAATTTACAGTAATATTAATATAATTTCTATTGCCATAAAACATATTTAAAATAATTCACAGCAGTAAATGTGATGAGTAACAGCATTTATGTTCATGTTTTGTTATTCAGGAGCACAGATAATGAATATACAATTTCAACTTTGTATTTATTTATTTATTAATGTAATAATTATTCAGTATAAATAGATGTGACCAAAAGCCCACTTTGCATCTATGACTATATTACAGTAAATAAGATAAAACAGATCATACTGAATTGATGGTGCAATATAATTTGAAGGTATGATAGGGAATACATAAACATGGTATGATGTAATTTCATCATAAAAGTAATGACAAATGCAAAGTAAAAAATAGGAAACATAGTAAGGTGATGAGCAGGCAAAATGTGTGCTGTTTCTTTCAGTAGGTAGTTGGCCAAGAATAGACTCCCCATCTGTCAAGTACCCAAAGCAAAAGGTGCTGGAGACCAGAACATTGATGACTGTTGGAGAGTCCACATGTTTGGAGACAATAATTCCTTCCTTCTGGGAGATGTTTCCTTTCATCATATTTGTGCATCTCTGGAGTTGGTGAGTGGCCTGCCTCCTGAAAAAGCGTTTGGCATTTCAGGCATTTGTGTTCAGCAGTGTATTTTCTAGGCAATTTGGTAGTGGTGGATTCATACTGGATATGTTTCTCCTAAACTAGAAGAAAAATAAAAATATAGACATGGCCTAGATCATATTTAAATTAATTTAAAATAGTGCAGCACAGAGAACAGTTGCATACAGTGCATCAGCTCCAGTATTCTATGGGAACACATCTGAAGTCCTGACTGTTGGTTCTAGAATGAAAGTGCTTTGGTGAGCCATTAAAAAAATCATGATGGTTGAATTAATTTGAAAGGATTAGCTGATGAAATGCACAGGTTTTTGCCAAAGGGTTTTATTTTGAGTACAGAGCTTAGGTCAGGACAGTTGCTAGGAAAGAAAGTTTAAAAACATAGATGCATAACATTGTCCATTGATGGTAGACCACACAGTTTCAACATGAATTTATTATATTGTATTCTGTCTCACTGATGGTCTTTCCTACAGAATGCAACCTAAGAAGGCTGTCTTCCAAAGACAGATGAGCCATAAATTCACTTAAAGCATTCAGAAACATAGACTAAGCTGATGGAGGCTAATGCTAATGGTGCATGTACTACAAAAGTATTCTTATCTGCAATTTTAATCTTATATACACTTTGTCAGTCGAGTTTTAAAACAAAACTAAACACAGTAGTAAATACAATAGCCAACTGTTTGTCATGAACAGATGAAAATAAAGAAAGAAACCAAATGGAGCTCATTACCTTGCTTTACAAGAAAGGCTAATATACCTCAGTAATTTTCAAGGATGTGGTGTTTGGAGCCATTTGCTCCTTATTGAATTTTCATTTTTTCAGCAGATCTTGAATGAAGCTTTGTCCATTTGATAAATTAACCACAGAAAAGACCATCATGATATTTGAACATAATAAAGACAGGGCTCATCTGAACTAGAATTACCAGGACATACCCCTGGAGTCAGGTGCTGAGCACATAATAGCCAAATGAGCCTTATAACCAAGTCTAAACCAACACAAAATGAAAATATCATGATGTCTTACCATATACAAAATAAAAAGTGAAGGCATGGTCAATGCAAATCACTTATTTATTCTATTTTAATTTCATAACCAGTTGAATGGACTGATGGCCAGACCATTTACAGCCTCAACTAAGGCTGAGAGGAAAAAAAGGAAAAAAAAAAAACAGTTAATATGTAGAGCACAGAAAATCAGAGAGTCTGAGTTACAGTGGTGATCACAGAATTCTGTATTAATAAGGTTTCCTGTATGGATATGATCAGTACAGAGGTGCAGAAGGAGCTGGACATGGTTACTGTGCTGTGGATAATGTGCTTCCTTACTTTTAGATAGGTCTAACAAGCCTGGGTGATGATCACAATATCTAAGAAAAAAAGATCAGATATGATGCCCAAACTGCTGGGAGATCAGACTCCTAAGACTTTTTAGAAGTTCTCCCCTTGAGTGCTGGAGAATGTAGGCTCATACATCTAAAGAATGTGAGAATTGTGAATTACTGCAAAATCTGCACCTCGTTTAATCACTATTTACTGCATTTTTCCATAAGCAGTGTTTTTGGTAAATCTCTGTCTAGTCTGATGCCTTAGTCTATAGTTGGGATTGTAGTAATGGCAATATTGTAATTTTACTGCAGGATCTGTGCTTCTGAGCTTCTACAGGTTTTTATATTCCAGTTTTGCTGTTAGAATCTTATAATTCTACTTATCATTTGCCTGCTTAAAGCTGCATTTCATTGCTTCTGTGTTACATTGTTACTGTTTTCCCCTGTTCTTCTGCCTTCCCCAGCCCCTACTGATATATTAAGTAATGCTCTCACTGCTATTCCCTACTTTTTATACACTAATTGCAGTTTTCCCTATCCCCCATTGCTAAAGCCTTCTGAAATTCCAGCTTACCAGGGGTCACTGACCTATAGCTCATAGTCATTTGACTAAGACAATTATGGCTTGGTACAGGTTCTGAAATCACAGAGCACCTCAATTTATTTATTTGACAGAATCCCTCTCTAAATAGTCTACTATAATAACTGCAGAGCTACACCCAACCCATGGTTTTCTATTCAAGACTCTGAGAAGCATGGAAAGCGCTGAACTGTGAAAAATAAGCTTTTTTATCGAAAAGGGAAGAAAAAAAAAGCCACTCTGAGTTCATCACTGCTGTTGGACTCGCTCTATAGTGGCTTGTCTGCACAAATTTTTTTTTCCATGTAAGAGACCTGCACAATATATACTACCTAGAAATTATATTTATTTATTATTTATTTTATTTTACATTTGTTAACCGGGGTTGTCTGTCTGGGCCAAAGGCCCTTTTTCAGCAGAGGCCGTGGGAGAAAAGCTCCACATTAAAAGAGAAGTTACATATACAGTAACATGTTTAAACAGCATCACATTACATAAATATTTGGGAATTACATATTTACAGTGGTCCAAAATGCCACAACAAGACCACAAACAAATTTGCTTAAGCTGCTTTATTATGATGCACACTTTTCATTCGGTTCTCTGACCGAACTTCTTCAGACAATAAAAACAAGTAAATCCACGCATATCATTTAAAACAACCCCTTGCAAGGTCACATGCTATTTCATTCCCTATCACAGGGTACATAGTAAATCCTTCATGAATATCATCATAACTCTTGGGACACAGGTGGACAGTAGTCTCTCCTTTGATAATCACATTGCCACAGTAGACAGGAATTCCTTCTATGTGGCACACTTCATCACAAAAGGTTTCTCATCCAGGAAAAAAGATGTCATTGTTCCCCTCTACTCATCACTCATTAGACCCATTATAGAGTACAATGCCCCTTTTGGTATGTACCTCACAAGACATCTACAACATAACAACAGGAAAGACCACAGAAATACCTCACAAAGAGGATTACTGGCCTCAAACAGATGCCCTACGCAAACCGTCTCAAAAGACTCCAGCTTTACTCCGTCGCATATCGCCTACTCAGAGGCGATCTCTGTCTAACATACAAAGCTATGTCAAACCCAGAGCTGTTGGGCATGCTCCACTTAAAGAAATCCCTCCAAGGTACACGCTCTAGGGAACTAAACCTTGTCACTACAATAAACAGAACATGCTGGAGGGATAGATTCCTGTCCCAGAGACTTCCCATACTCTGGAACAGCCTACCTATTTATATCAAACAAAGCTCCTCATTAGCACTCTTCAAGAAAAATCTTGATGATTGGATGGGAAATAAGAAATTCACCCCGGGGATCACCTCTGTGGATCTGCTCAACAGGGGCACAGGAAAATAATTTTCTTGGGTGGTGAAAGCCAGGGTACCTTTTTGGCTAGGCTTATATAGGCCCTAGGGCCAATAGCCTAGTACCTACCTATGAACCTATGATAATTTTATATTTGACCTGCTTAAACAAAATTGCATACGAAAAGCTCATCAGAACTAGGGATGCTTTACAGAGCAAATCTGCTATGCATTGTCTTTATTTGTACAAGGTTGCTAAGGCCTAGAACTCCTTACCTGCATCCATCAGCTCTAGACCTTCCCTCCCATCTTTCAAAACCACTCTGAAAGACTTCCTTGCCAAAATCTGTCTCTGTTCTTGCTCAGAACTAGGCTAAACCTAAACTATATCCCTAAATTTGAATATGTACCTTTTCATTCCTTATACCTCTTTACTCTGCCTTCTTCATTTATTTCCTTACAAATTGTCTTCCCTGACTTTCTCTCTAAATATACCATAGTTGTTTTTTCTCTCACTTCCTTTTGCAATTCCTATTTGTATTGGAGAACTTACCTTTAATTCCTCTACAAACTGTCTTAAAATGTCTCTAAATATTAAATGATTGTCGTATACCTTCTATCAATTCCTAACTAATGTTTTTATATTATGTGTAATTTGTTATAATTTAGACTGCAGCTGTTTTATTTTGTTTGAAGATTGTAAAATTGTTGTTCTTAAAATGTTTTGTAATAATTTGGAGCTTTTCTCCCTGGGTCTCTGCTGAAAATGAACTTCTACACAGTCAGATTTTCCTGGTAATCAAATGTCAATAAATAATTAATAAATAGATAACTAAGTATTGTTGGATAGATTGTGAAACTTTTGCTGACCAAGTGTATCATCTTTCAACAAGATTTTTGTGATTATACTTTCTCCCCTTGATTCACTATGCTCTGCATGGCATGCAGGATTAGTGCAGGAGCTCACGCAGGCAATATGTCTGCCATGCAATCCAGGAACAGCCTGCAAGGGCATGCACGAGAACTCCTGCACTAATCTTGCACAGACTAAGCCCTGGTATGCAAATCATCCCATTTGCAGGAGAAATCCATGCAAATGAGGTGATTTTGCAATCCAGGAAGCTTGCAATAGTCTGTGCAAGACTAGTGCTATCTGCAGAAATGTACACGGTTAGTAACAGAGTACATTTCTGAAAAATCCAAAACGGAGCTATGACAGCTCCAAACAAAGGCTGCATATCATTGAGAAACCATGCCAATGGCCAAGTATAAGGCCATTGGCATTGCAAACAATAAAAAAAATTAAAACATCAACTTTTATTTTTTTTTTTGCCGATCTCGGCTGTTTAAGCATAGGGCAGCCATGTGCAAACGAGATCAGGGGGAAATAAGAAAATAAACCTAAAATAAGCAGTCTAACTAAAATCAGTATTCTGCCATGCAAGTCAATAGCAGGCAGAAGACAACATGGCCAGTGAATAGTGGTTACTAAGGGGGGAGGCTCAGTGTGAGACATGTAATTATGCATTAGCAGGCAATCCAATGCAAATGAGGGGAAGGATAGAGAATCCCAGTTTTTCCCAGCATGAGAGGCAGGTCCCAACAGTGTAAGAATATGAATAGCTGAGTGCAAGACTAGGAGGTAGGTGACATCATGGGTGGGTGTGTCAGGCATACTGAAAGTGGATTGGAGCCCAGTGGCTCTGGTTTGCTCCTAGCTTAGCACAGCTAAGCTAGGGGGTGTGTCTAAACCTGCCTAGCACTCTTTACAAAGTGTAAGTGGGTGTGTGCGCCACACACCGGGTTTTACAGGAAGAAAAAAAAAAGTTAAACTAGGAAATAGCAGCAGTGTGTACATATGAACACTCTGCACGGCGTGCATACGGGCTTAAACAGGGAGGCATTGGGAAGGGAAAACAGCAGTAGGAAGGTAATCAAGGAGAACTAGCTTAGCTGCCAGGTGAAATGTATCAGAACCAGCCAATTACACAGGCAGCGGATCAGCCAAACCCAGAACACTACTATAAACTAAGCAAACACCCTCACCTCTGGTTTTTCCCACACTCTACACCACCGATGCAAACAAGCGGGGAACTTTTAACACTCACGACAGCAAAATGTTAGGGTCTGCAATAGCTATCATACAACTTGTGGAAGAGGCTGAGGGTGGTGAGGATGTGAATGCTGCCAAGCAACCCACAGTGAGGAGACGGAGAAGAGTGTACAGATCCAGGGTAACCTACCAATGGCAACATGAGCTGGAGATAGTGGAGCACTATAGGGTGGACAGAGACCTCCTACAGCAAATTGTTGAGCTGTGCTGGCCACTCCTGACACACAGAGCTAACAGAGGGAAACCCATCCCAGTGGATACCAAGGTATGTGTAGGCCTAAGAATACTTGCAACAGGTACCTTCCAAAGGTCAACTGGGGATATGATGGGGATTTCACAGGCATCAGCATCCAGGGTACTCCACCAGTTCCAGGATGCCATGTCAGCACATGTCGGTGAGCGCATATATTTCCCCAACGCCCATGAGGCGTTGGCCAGCAATATGCATCTCTTCCACCAAATAGCAGAATACCCTGAGGTAGTAGGTGCAATAGACTGCACGCACATATGCATCGAAGCACCACCCGGTGAGCGGGGTAGGGTCTACATGAACTGCAAGGGCTACCCCTCCATCAACTGTCAGGTCGTGTGCGATGCCCAGGGCATAATAATGAATGCGTGTGCTGGCTGCCCTGGAAGCTATCACAATTCCCACATCTGGCATCTGATGCAGTTGTACCAGAGATTTGCCAATGGGGACATTGCACACGGTCACCTAGTGGGGGATGCTGGATATGCACTGGAGCCATGGCTGATGACACCCATCAGAAATGCACACACACCCAAACAAGAACTCCATAATGAGGCACACGCACAAACAAGAATCATAATAGAGTGTGTGTTTGGGATGCTCAAGTCATGGTTCCGGTGCCTGGACACATCCGGTGGAGCCTTGCAGTACTCACCAACTACATGTACCCAAATTGTCCTTGTATGTGCCATGCTACACAATATGATCCTGAGGAAACAGCTGCAGCAGAAACAGCATGGGGCAGGGCCACACAGCCCCCCACCATTGCCAAGGCCTACACAGGCACAAAGTGACTTGGAGGAGGAACAATCTGAGCCTGTCCAAGTAGGCAGAAGGAGGCATGCCCAGTATTCCCTGGCCTTGGCAAAGAGGCAACGCATAGCACATACACTGACACAGGAGGGACCCAGGGAATAACACCTCTCTCTGACTCTCACATACAGTAAAAGGGATGCCAAACATTACACTACCTGTGCCTAACCATGTGTAGGGAGTGCACTATGTGCATCTGACATAGGCAGCCCTGCAGCACCACCCTCAATACTGGGACAACCACAAGGTAAGTGACTCACACATGCCAGTCGGGGGGGGGGGGCACATACCTGACAACAGTCACAGCCAGCAGGACAGGTGTAGACAAACACAAACAAATGCTGTACTATGGCCTCTGAATGAGGCCTATGGGTGACCCCCCCCCCCAGGCCTACACAGACAGACTACAGCAGGTCAGGCATTGGGGTGTCATTTGTGAAGGCTATGAAGTCAGAAACTAATATGTAGGTAATTAAAAGCTAAGAACTGTAGTACACTGTTATGCCCCTAGCCAGCAGCATAGATAAGACTACAGACTGAAATGGAGTACTCGGCATAACAGTACAGTACTAGCAAATGTGGACAAGTGTCAGGTGTGCCCCCCATCCTATGTAGACATATAGTAACATTCAGGCGTGCCCCCCCCAATCCTGTGTAGAAATAGTCAGGAGTGCCCTCCCCCCATCCTACATAGAAATATAGTAACAGTCAGGTGTGCCCCCCTACAATCATGTGTAGAAATATAGAAATAGTCAGGTGTGCCCCCCCATCCTACATAGTAATGTAATAACAGTCAGGTGTGCTCCCCCACTCCACTGTAGAAATGTAAGAACAGTCAAGTGTGCCCCCACTGGTATGCAGAAATGTAGTAAGAGTCAAAGCCAAATGATCAATGGATACCCTGCAGAGACAGCATGCTACCTGTCAGTGTTCAACACAAAGGTCAGCACTGCAGCACACACTACCTGGACATGATCCACACAGTCAATACAGACAGCCATACTGGGCATGCTCACACACACACACACACACACACACACACACACACACACACACACACACACACACACACACACACACACACACACAGAAATGAAGGCAATGTCAGTCATCAACATACTGAAAGATCATACTGGGCATGCTCTCACACTAGAGAAATGCTCACACACTAAAACACATAAACGCCATGACTGCAAACACCAGTGGACCAGACATATTTGGCAGTTGCAGTTGTTAGTGCAGACACTCATCAGTATGCACCACTCATGCCTTGCACACACAGTGGATAGGAATACAGACATATATGTCAGGACAACACACTATAATAAGCCAAAAAGTAGACATATATAGATGTGTGGAAGAGGGTGACTGTGACAAGGAGCCATCCAGGCCTGTCCCACCTAGCACACAGCCAAAGGGCCCCAAACACATCAAGTGCAGATGTCACTCACTACAGATACTAGCCACCAGTATCTGTCAGCATTACAGACTATGTGGTGCACGTGCCATCTGTGCAACATGACTGTACAAGGAAGTAGTCATCTAGCAGCTGTATAGACGTACCTGTGACATATGACCCCATGTGTGCCTGCATGTAGTTTGTCAATTCCTAGATGAATGGGTCATGGCCCATTCACACACTGCCCTCCCCATAGCCCTACTATGACAAGCCTGCTGAGGTCATCCAATGTGAAATACACCTTTACGCCCATTAATCTCTGTGGTGCATCCCAAAACTGCGTACTGCTGTAGTATGATAAACTATTTAGGTAGGTGTTAAAACCCCTGACCTGGCAGCTTGTGTGTGTGTCTGACTGTGTAGAAAGCAATGTTTTTTAGGGTACTCACACTCCTTACAATTCATATTCACAACTTTGGCAAGGCTGCTGATGTCACCCACCTAGAAATACACCTCTAGAAAGGTTGTAGTCCAGTAATCTCTGTAGTGCATCCTGTAACTGTGTAGTGTGATAAAGTACTTAGGTAGGAGTTCTAACCCCAGACTTGTCAACTGTGTTTGTGTCTGACTTTGTAGAAAGCAATGCTTTTTAGGGTACTCACACTCCTTACAATTCTTATACTCAACTTTGGCAAGGCTGCTGATGTCACCCACCTAGAAATACACCTCTGGGAAGATTGCAGCCCAGTAATCTCCTTAGCGCATCCTATAACTGTGTACTGCTGTAGTGTAATAAGCTACTTAGATAGGAGTTTTAACCCCATACTTGGCAACTGTGTACATGTCTGACTGTGTAGAGAGCAATGCTTTTTAGGGTACTCACCCTCCTTACAATTCATATGCTCAACTTTGGCAAGGCTACTGATGTCACCCACCTAGAAATACACCTCTGGGAAGGTTATAGCCCAGTACTCTCCATAGCACGTCCTGTAACTGTGTACTACTTTAGTGTGATAAAGTATTTAGAGAGGAGTTCTATCCCCAAACATGGCAACTGTGTGCATGTCTGTCTGACTGTGTAGAGAACAATGCTTTTTAGGGTACTCACACTCCTTACAATTCATATACTCAACTTTGGCAAGGCTGCTCATGTTACCCACCTAGAATTGCACCTCTGGGAAGACTGAAGCCCAGTGATCTCCATAGCATGTCCTGTAACTGCATACTGCTGTACTGTAATAAGCTGCTTAGACAGGAGTTCTTACCCCAGACTTAGTAACTGTGTGCCTGTCTGTCTCTGACTTTGTAGACAGCAATGCTTTTAGGGTACTCAAACTCCTTATAATTCATATACTATTTTTTGGCAAGGCTGCTGATGTCACCCACCTAGAAATACACCTCTGGGAAGGTTGTAGCCCAATAATCTCTGTAGTGCATCCTGTAACTGTGTACTGCTGTAGTGTGATAAAGTACTGAGATAAAAGTTCTAACCCCAGCCTTGGCAACTGTGTTTGTGTGCGTGCATGTCTGACTGTGTAGAGAGCAATGTTTTTTAGGGTACTCACACTCCCTACAATTCATATACTCAGCTTTAGCAAGGCTGCTGATGTCACCCACCTAGAAACACACCTCTGGGAAGGCTGTTGCCCAGTTATCTTTGTAGTGTGTCTTTTAATTGCATACTGCTGTAGTGTGCTGGCAGACTGTGTTAGGATTCCATCCCCACCCATGGCCATTCTGGATGTTTTGTGTGTGTTGCACTGTCTGTGTACGGGGCAATGCATTATAGGCTAGTCACACTCAGTACATTTCAAATGGCCTACTTTGGCAATCTTGCTGATGTCATTCATTGTGAAATACATCTTTAGGGAAAGAGTTCACTAGTAATCCCTGTGGTGCGTCCTATAACAGATCCATGGTGTAGTGTGATATGGATCTCTGTTAGGGGTTCTATAGCCACACATGTCAGTTGTGGATGTTTTGTGTGTGTGTCACTGTCTATGTAGGGAGCAATACATTATAAGTTAGTCACACTGACTACAATTTGAATGTCCTACTTTGGCAATCCTGCTGATGTCAATCAATGTGATATATACCTTTGGGGAAGGAGTACTCCAGTAATCTCTGTGGTGTGTACTATAACTACATAATACTGTAGTGTAATAAATTAGTTAAGTAGGGGTTCTACTCCCAGACATGATAGGTTTGTGTGTGTTTGTAACATATCCTGTGTGGAGGTGGTTGTGAGTGTGTGGAGTGGGTTTTGCATATTTCTAATATGGTGGCCCTACTATATATCACAATGCCCACCATACAGGGATAACAGATTTGAAATAGCTGAGAGGCTGGGGTGCAGAGCCATGCCCATAAATGTGACAGCAAGGCCAGGCAAGCCCAGTATTACCCAGAGCACACTCTCAACCCATGACTCATACACCCACACACATGCCTAGGCAACAGCCAATATGTGGGTAGTACACTGCATATTGGCCAATGATAGTAACCATGGGGTGATAGCTGTGGGTTACAGAGGTCATGCATCCTGTCCATCTGTCCAATATGCATGTACATGCAGACAGTGCACCTTCCCCATGTTCCCCAATGGACACCTAAAGCACCTGTAGTGCCATCACATGTGACCCATAAATGTCATACCATGCCTGACTACATGTCCTGTATTGACAGATGCCATTGACACCAGGGAATGCTGTTAGCACGCTATCAATTTAGGTGCAAGGTAAACCTGCTGCTCTTTACCAGTTCCCTTCACAGGTGGCCAAGACTGGCACATCTGATGATAATCTGTGCTCACAACATCAGCCAGACACCCCAGGTACAGTTCCACATATCACTGTACATGCATGTGAGAGGTGTGCACATCCCAGACACTGTCCATGTCATAGACTAAGGAGCACATACATGGCAAGCAATGCACAGCATTAGCCACACACAATAGTCACCCAGGTGACTGGATGGGGGATACAATACCCACCTATGTGGGCAAATGCAGACACTACAGCCCTGAGGCACAATGCAGACCATCGTCATGTCACCTGATGCCAAGGTATACCCATTGCATAGCCTTGTACAGCCATCTGGTACAGTCGACCGCCACAGAACTGTGCAGACATGCACCCATGCATGTCAGTACTGGCACCCTGTGTGTTTGTGTGTATATTGTATGGTGTGTATGTTCACATTCACACTCACTACAGCCCCCATGGACATACTGAAGCATGCTGTCTGATGTCAGACACCTCCCCATACCCTTTGCCCATACAACCCCCATATGACCCATGTGGTGCAAGTAATACCTGCACAGTGATGTGTTGTGGCAATCCCACTACTGATGAGTTGTAATGCTGGTCGTGCCAAGTGTGTCAGTGTTTGTGCGTCCCTGTGAGAATGTGGCTGTGTTGATGCTGACATTTGTTCATGCAGACAGGCATGTGAACGTCACCTACCATATAACTACTGTATCCCTGTTGCAGATGTCAGTCACCATGACATATATGTTCTGAGGGCTCCATAATAGGTAACCCATGCGGTGCATCCAATGACTGCATAGAACTGTGATAGCACTACATAGTCATCAGAGGTTTGATACCCTGTGTTGGTAGGTGTGTGACACACACATGCTTAGGTTTTACTCTCCCACCACTCCCTGACTTGTCTTTGCCTCTGTCTGCCTCTCCCACTCCCTCGCTGGTGGATGTGGAGAACTACACCTGCTTTGCTTGGCAGGAGCATGTATATTTTAAGTGATGCTCATGATCAGCTGATGGCCTCTGCACGAATTGCAGCCCTCCACTAGCTGATTGCATGTGGAACAGCTGTGGTAACATTCCCATAGCCAATTGCATGGAAACACACTCCAATATCTAGGAACATCATGTTGGTGTTGGCCCTTTTCATTCACTGTGAGCAGAAACTAGATTTGTTGTTTGCAAACAGCATCTCAGATGGATTTGGGATTTGCCTCTAACAACATACACTGTGGAAACAGGGCAACACACAGGAGGGGGATGTGCCTGACCTCACTACAGGCTGTAAGTTCTGCTATACTGCATTTCGAGTAATATTGGTTTAACAGTGTGTGTATGGATATGCCTGTCCTACATGTCTCAATACCTGCCATGTCAGTTCAATGTTTATTAGGAATCCCCATCTGCAGGGTCAACTGCAGACAAGGCAGTGTGTTGTGCCTTTGGTTTCATGTGTTACCAATGGAGCAGCTAGCTGTGGACTGCAGAAGGTACTGTGAGGATTGCAGTCTGTAGATGGTGAAAGCTGTGACATTTACTAACTTCTTAACCCTCATAGGACATATGTTGTGACAAACCCTGTTACAACAGTAAATGTATGAGGTTATCACAGCAACATGTCATTATTGGCCCTGTGTATGTGCTTCCAGCCACAACTCTGTCAATCTGTGAACATATGTCGTGCATGAAGTGGTGCATATGTGCTGTACACCATAAATAGTGTCATCATATCTGATAACAAGCCAATGATATATCAGACTGCTATGCATGTTATGTATAGTAGGAGTTATATTTGATGACATAACCTGGACATTCTGTTGATGTTTGTACAGTACTGAGGTCTGTGTACTTATGGTGAATGTCAACAGTGTGTGTTTTGTTAATATGTATGTTAGCTTGTGTACAGACTGTGACAGATGTTATTGTTCTAGTTACTGTCCTATCTGATGTTACATGATGTTACATGCTGCTCCACTGTATGGTACCGTATTGGCGTACATTTATGTAGGGCCATACACACACATGTCCCATACCACAGACAGCAATCAGACCAAACTGTGTAGTAGCCTAATATATGTAGGGTCAGTCTGTGAGTGGCGCATATGAGGATGGTGTCGAACAGATAGTCCATATACTGTAATATTATGCTAGCTTAACACATGTGGCTGTGGCTGTGTTCACATTGGTTGTGGTTATGCACTGTCACACAGGTGTATCTTACCCTGTGCTGCAACATGCCTGTAGAACCTACTATATGTGCAGGTACATGTATATTCCCCCATAGAAGATGTAGGCCAGTGTTGAGTCAGTCTGCCTGTAGCCTGCACAGTGCATTGTTACATGCCTAGCAGCTTAGTGTATTTACCCAGTGAGATGTCATGTGCAGATACTTGCCAGATGTACTGCTGCTGGGCCTCCCTTAAATGTCATGTATGTCAGACAGAGTAGTGAGATGATGCACAGATGTATATCGATATCTAGTGGGTAGTATGTGGCCATAGCACCCCTGTACCAGTGGTTATTATGTGTCAGGCCAGACAGGGGTGGCAAATGTATACAAGTCGTTATGTGTTATACCCATCTACATGGCTGTCTACATCCATATTGTCAGGCATGGTACACATGTTTTGCACGAAGGGGTTATGTGTATACCTCTGGACTGTAGAGAGTGTGTCAGAATTTCCACATATATTGGCCAATATCTCTGCTGCAGTCCACAAGGGCATTACGTGCTAGCAGCGGTAATTTACTATGATGTTCTTACGATGTCTGTCAGTAGCCAATGGCACACATGTTACAAGCAGATGTGACCTCCCACACACAACATGTCTGTGAAGACAATCCCAATGACAGTAGCAATAATCTACTAATATACCTGCTATACATACATGACATCCCCTTGCACTATGAATTTGGGAGTATAGGGGCTGGGGTAGGGCTACACTCCATGTTCAGGACATATGGTGGAAATATATGTACATATAATTATCCAGATAACCATATATATATATATATATATATATATATATATATATATATATATATATATATAGATAGATAGATAGATATATAGATATATATATGTACACATGTCTAGTACTTCCAGTTACCACTGTCATGGCAACCACCTACTATAAACCCTACATCATGTGGGCATGGTCCCTTTACATTTTCTGTGTAATGGATATCCTTCCTGTGTGTGAGCATCAGTGTTAGAGACAGCAGGTAGCAATACCTCTTACAAGAGAACCAGCACACTCAGGGCAGCCACATATTTGAAGGAGGTTCAGGAACTACAGACAGAGTGTGAATAGAGATGTGTTATGCTTTGTATAGTACTGGTGTTACAGGGTGTGTGTGTGTGTGTGTGTGTGTGTGTGTGTGTGTGTGTGTGTGTGTGTGTGTGTGTGTGTGTGTGTGTGTATGTGTGTGTGTGTACTAGTTCACCTTGGAATGCAGTCTGTCTGCATAGCTCACATCTGTGGGACTCTCCTCTTGCTGGCCAGAGGTATGCCCTTCATGTTTTGTCTGTCCACCACACAGGTCCTGTGTCAGATATTACACTGGCAGTGTGTATGTCACTGCTACCAGTACATGGCTACATCCATTTCTGTTTCTAACCATAATTACCTGACTAAGGGTATGTTGCAGACTATCCTGTAACACCAGAAACCTGCATACTGTATGGCAACAGTTGTCCACATATGTGCCTGTGTTCTAGACCCTGTCCTCCACCTACATACCAAGCTTTGCACATATGACATGCGGTTGGGGGTTGTTCTGTAGTGGGCTGAGAGTATATCACACTGCCATTGCTGGCATCAGTCCACTGCTGTTGTATCCCCCACACATACAGTTGGGCTGGGGCCATATATGTGTGGACATCACCTACAAAATACATGTGTGCCCTATGCACTCCAGAGGCCAGTGTATGTAACAATGGAATATGGCCCTTTATTGTTGAGTCTAGGGAAGGAGCACCATAAATGATCTAGGCTGTTACAAAATGTGGGGGGTATCAGGGGTGAGCTGCTTTAAGGTATCTGGATGTACAGTACTGTATACTTCATCTATATTTACATTACTTACATGAATTGGGTTAATGCAAGCCTACTGACTCCTGCCATACAGACTGTTCTGCTTGTCAGTCAGGGTGACAGTTATGCCTTGTTATGTAACAGTTACAACCCGTTTGGTCAGAAGACATCTGTACAGAGTGTAGATAGAGGCTGCTGAACTATACACCTGCATTACATAATGTTGATTGTCTGGTATCCTGTGGCCCAGTCTGACTTCACTATTGTACAATTTGAAGGGCTTGGCCTGGACAGCAACAGCTGTGAACCTTTTCAAACTACTGTATTAGTGTAACTGTTTCACAGTTGCATTACTCTGTTTATATGGATGTCAGTGTCTGAACAGCTATATGACATGGCATATAGAACTATAATAGTGCACAATTAAAGGTATTCCATTTCTGCAAACCTGTGTGTGGTGTTTTTCCTATGACCTCTCTGTGGGTATATGTTGCAGGCAATGATTGTCATTTGTAAGGGTGGCCCATACAGT
>NC_056729.1:1321378599-1321398599 GCF_019279795.1 Protopterus annectens
TGGCATATTTTTGAGCCCCTTTATCCTTTTGGTGAGGAACTTTTGGGGTCTTTCCAATTGCTGCAGGTGTCGGGTAAGATACATTCCGAATGGGGCATTGTACTCAAATCATTGGTCTGATAAGTGAAGAGTACAGGGGAACAATGACCACCCTTGATCTGGATGTGAATCCCTTCATAATCAGGGGGCAATGTAGAAGGTCCTCCTAACCACTTTGGCAATGTGAGTGTCAAAAGAAAGGTTACTGTCAACTTGGGACCCCAGGTCCCTGATAACCTCTTCTGTGCTTAATGGATTGCCACCTATGTGGTAACTTGGGGTTACCTTGTTTTTAACAAAGGGTACGACTATACATTTTTTGGTGTTTAGCTTAAGGCCATGGCTCTGGCACCAGTTATCCTTTTCTATGAGACCTCTCTGAAGGATATCTGTGTCTGATGGATTTTCAACTATGGCGCCCAGTTTGCAGTCATCTGCAGACTTTGTCAGCCACAATCCTCCTATGTTTGCCTGCACTTCTGAAAAGTAGATAGCGAACAAGAGGGGGCCCAGGACTGAGCCCTCTGGGACACCGCTTGTGATCAGCTTGGAGTCTGACATGGCACCAGCAACTCTAACCCTGTGGGTTCTGTCCTTGAGCCAGTTTACAACCCATCTTGTGACATATGGGTTTACATTTAAGCTGGTGAGCTTTTCTATGATACCCGAGTGGGGTATTGTGTCGAAAGCTTTTGCAAGGTCAAGGTAGGCTGTGTGAACTGCCTTACCCTCATCAATGGCCTTGGTGACTGTTTCAAAAAAGTCGAAAAAGTTCAAGAGGCATGATCTGCCCTTGACAAAGCCGAATTGGGTAGGATCCAATGTCTGTAGGTCCCGTATGTCTTTATTTATGAGTTCCATTATGATCCTCTCCATAGCTTTGCAGACCAGGCTTGTTAAGCTTATGGGGTGGTAATTACCAGGGTCCGTAGAAGCACCGCCTTTGTGGAGTGGGACCACAGTTGCCGTACGCCACTCTTTGGGTACGTATCCTGTGGTAAGGCTAAGATTAAACAGCAGCCTTATGTGTGGGTTTACTTCCTCATTGAGTTCGTGTAGCACACAGCTGGGGACACCATCCGGTCCCATTGATGCTGTGTTTTTAGCTTTAAAGAGAGCAGCTCTCACCTGGGCATTTGAGATGATTGGGAGGCTACACTCTGCTGGGATAGATATTTCTCCTTTTGAGGGTGAGGGAGGGGAGAAATTTTCACTGAACCTGTCTGCCAGTATGTTTGCAATGTCTGTGGGTTCAGTGACTTTTGTATCATTTTGGACTAATTCTGAGCATATCTGGGAGTTTCCACCCAGATTTCTAACATAGCTAAAGAAGGCCTTATGATTGTCTTTTGAGTCCTTGGCGATTTGTCTCTCAAAGTTGGCCTTGGATGATTTTATGAGTGATCGTAGTTTTTTACTAGTATTGATCAGAGATGTCTTCCCTTTTAGGGATTTTGCTCTATCTTGTAGTAGCTTTCTCCTCTTGTTGTAAAGTTTGTTTATGGCTGGGGTCCACCAGATCGGGTGCTTGCCTTTGGTGGAAAGGGTCTTGATTTTATTTGGGATTGCTTGATCCATGCAATCCTGGAGGTGCTTGTAGAAAGCATTTGTAAGGGATTCAGCAGCGTGGGTTGTGGTTTCCAATGGCTCAGGGGCCTTGAAGGATACCACACCAGTCTTAAGAAGTGTGAAGTTGGCTTTTGAGAAGTTCTTCACTGTGGTCTTTTTTGTTGGGGGTGGGGGTGGGATGTGGATCTCCAGTGAGATTAGTTTATGGTCTGATCTCACCAATGAGGGATATACTTCTGGTGTGGAGCATTTTGTCCCCATGTTTGTGATGATCAGGTCTAGTATATTTTCACCTCTTGTGGGAATGGAGACAAGTTGTTCCATAGCATTTGAGTTTATGAACTCCAGGAACCTTTGGGCTAGGGTATTGGGGCTTGATTAATGTTCCCAGTCTATGTTTGGGTAGTTGAAGTCACCCAATATGATGGTGTTTGGAGAGACATTTATACTCTCCAGTGTCTTCAGGAAGGCTGTGTGGGGTTCCTGAGTTTGAGAGGGTGGCCTGTAACATGCTACAAACTGTAGAGCAGTTTTGCCTATGGTTAATTGCACCTGAATGGTCTCTGATGCTTTGTGAGTTGCCACCAGCCTGAAGGTGTGGGTATCCTTGATGAATATGGATACACCCCCTCCTTTTGTGGTAGGGTCCGGGTTTTGGGGCTGGAACGCATGATATGAGGTAAAACCTGATAGTGCCTGGGTGCTCTCAGGAGCCCTGAACGAGGTTTCAGTCACAGCACAGACATCAATGTTCTCCATACTGAGGAGGGCTTCGAGGGCGTGCATCTTGAGATTTAGACTTCTGGCATTGAGCAGCATTACCTTTAGTTTTTTTCCATTATTGTTTTTTAGGGCGGTGGGTTTAGAATTTGAGCCTTGTCTAAAAAAGGCACTATGGGGGTGGCAAGAGCCTTTGCCAATATCGGGAAACCTAGGGGTGACAGGTGCAAGCCGTCCCTTGCGAAGCAGCGTGGCTTGTCAAGCATGTCATTCCAGGCAGACAGACATTGGATCCCCTTAGAATGACACCAGAAATTAAGCCAATTATTAAAACTGATCATTTTGCCTCTGTATTGTGGCATCATTCTTGGTGAAGGTAGGATACTGCTCAGGGTGAGGGTCATACCAGCCTGGGCTACATAATCTGAGAGCTCCTTTATGTCTCTTTTCATGTAGTCCAAGGAGGTACGTCTCAGGTCATTCACACCGGCATGGACAATGACTGAGTCATACTTGTACTTGCTGTGGAGTGACCTGAGTGCTTGTGTTATGTGGCGGATTCTAGCGCCCGACAGGCAGCTTACTGTGACCCTCTCCTTGTTCAAGTCTGGTGAGTGGGATGTCAGTGTGTCTGACTATGGAGTCACCTATGACACGGGTGTCTGGCATTGTGTTTGGCCTTAAGGGCTGTGACTGATTTGCACACTGACTTTGTGATCTATGTGTTGCTTGTCTTATGTCATGAGGTGGCAGTTGTTTGGGTGTCTGCTTTGGAGGCCTCTGCTGTTTTGGTAGATTTTTGATCAGTGCCTCCGAGTATGTCTTTGTGTGTTTATGTGTTTGATTTGTAGTTGTAATAGTTCTATGTGAGACTGGGTTTATGGTGTGTGTGGTTACCTTCTCCTCCTGTCTGGTTTTGCCAGTCCTGAGTTGAGAGAGCTCAGCCTCCAGTTTGGCTATATAGTTGCATCTCTCGCATGTATTTGTGTTTTGTGGGAGGAGGAGAGGGTTGTCTGTGTACATGAGACAATTGTAACATTGCCTCAATATTCCCAGATTCACCAGCTGAGCAGGAGAGGATGCTAGCAACTGACCCTTTGACATGCTAGAAGAAATGAAAAAGTTTGCTGTGTAACTGAGTCAGAAAGGACCTATAGGGAAGTGGGTACTCAAGGGGGTTTTAAGCTAGTGAAGTGCTTTGTATAATATAGAAGTGCTTTACCTGACTAAAAAATGCTTTAGGAATAAGTGCTGAGCTTTACAGATAGAGAATAGACTGTTTAGATTACAAGTAGAGCAGTTCTAAGGGAAAAAATGAAGAGCACACTTTACGGAGCCAGAAATAGTTTAACCTTGTTTAACCAGCGCTGCCCGATGGTGCTCTAGTGGCAACTCCGTGCTAAATGCAGAAAAGGCAATAAGTCAGTAGTACAGGCTAGCACACTTTAGTGGGCAGCCAAACAATTAAATTAAACAGCAAATAAACACTTTTCGACTTGAATTAGACTAATTTCAACTATAATGTACTTTTAAGTGCAGATAATAAAAAATGCAGTAAATAACTATGAAAACAGTTAAAGCTTGCTCTAGGTAAGCAGTAGAAGGTAAAACAAATATAAAAACAGCAGGATACTTAATCAGGAAAGCAGTCGTTTTTTTTCAGTTCTCTGTAGCCAGGAAGACTCAACAGGACCACGTGGAGCTGTGTCTGAGCAATATGGCTTCAAAAAATGCCAGAGGCAGATTTTAACCAGGGAACTTCAAAAGAGCTAGAAATGGTCCAAAATGACCAATTACTACAGCTTCTTGTGCTGAGGTCACTTCCCTCAAGGACAGGTAGGCTATTCAAGGCTCCCCACTCCCACTGGTGAGCTAAGAAACTTCCTTCTATCCAAGTAAGGCAATGGACAACACAGGAACTACAACACAGCCCAGGATACAGCAAGGCCTGTAAACTGGTCTAACTAGTTTAGGAGGCAGGAAAACAAGGAATATTTTTTTTTGTTTTTTTGTTTTTAAATAGAAACACACAGAAATGCAGATAAGGCAATAAGTCAGTAGTACAGGCTAGCACACTTTAGTGGGCAGCCAAACAATTAAATTAAACAGCAAACAAACACTTTTCGACTTGAATTAGACTAATTTAGACTAAAATGTACTTTTAAGTGCAGATAATAAAAAAATGCAGTAAATAACTATGAAAACAGTTAAAGCTTGCTCTGGGTAAGCAGTAGAAGGTAAAACAAATATAAAAAACAGCAGGATACTTAATCAGGAAAGCAGTCGCTTTTTTTTCAGTTCTCTGTAGCCAGGAAGACTCAACAGGACCATGTGGAGCTGTGTCTGAGCAATATGGCTTCAAAAAAATGCCAGAGGCAGATTTTAACCAGGGAACTTCAAAAGAGCTAGAAATGGTCCAAAATGACCAATTACTACAGCTTCTTGTGCTGAGGTCACTTCCCTCAAGGACAGGTAGGCTATTCAAGGCTCCCCACTCCCACTGGTGAGCTAAGAAACTTCCTTCTATCCAAGTAAGGCAATGGACAACACAGGAACTACAACACAGCCCAGGATACAGCAAGGCCTGTAAACTGGTCTAACTAGTTTAGGAGGCAGGAAAACAAGGAATTTTTTTTTTTTGTTTTGTTTTTAAATAGAAACACACAGAAATGCAGAAAAGGCAATAAGTCAGTAGTACAAGCTAGCACACTTTAGTGGGCAGCCAAACAATTAAATTAAACAGCACACAAACACTTTTTGACTTGAATTAGACTAATTTCGACTAAAATGTACTTTTAAGTGCAGATAATAAAAAATGCAGTAAATAACTATGAACACAGTTAAAGCTTGCTCTAGGTAAGCAGTAGAAGGTAAAACAAATATAAAAAACAGCAGGATACTTAATCAGGAAAGCAGTCACTTTTTTTCAGTTCTCTGTAGCCAGAAAGACTCAACAGGACCACGTGGAGCTGAGTCTGAGCAATATATATATATATATATATATATATATATATATATATATATATATATATATATATATATATATATACAGATATCAAGGATGTATATGAACACAGGCACCATTAATGGGGATGAGGGGCCTCAAACAACATATGTCTTACATGTGTTGATATCCCCCACCCAGCAAAACAGGTCTGCCCTACAATACAGTACCAACTGTTGCAAATGCCATAACCAGGACCTGACACTACATGGCCACAAGATGCTAACAGTAAGCCATCCCACCTGTATTATGTCAGGCTGGTATTGATAACATATCATGCAGTACAGTCTGGCTACCATAGTGAATGTACAATGTTTGTGCTGTGACTGAAACCTGGTTCAAGGCTCCTGAGAGCACCCCAGCACTATCAGGTTATACCTCATATCATGCGTTCCGGCCCCAAAATCCGGACCGAACTACAAAAGGAGGGGGAGTATCCATATTCATAAAGGATACCCACACCTCCAGGTTAGTAACAACGCGAAGCATCGGAGACCATCCAGGTGCAATTAACCATAGGTAAAACTGCCCTACTGTTTGTAACATGCTACAGACCACCTTCTCAAACTCAGGAAACCCACAAAGCCTTCCTGAAGACACCGGAGAGTATAAATGTCTCTCCAAACACCATCATATTGGGTGACTTCAACTACCCAAACATAGACTGGGAACATTACTCAAGCCCCAACACCCTAGCCCAAAGGTTCCTTGAGTTCATAAACTCAAATGCTATGGAACAACTAGTCACCATTCCCACAAGAGGAGAAAATATACTAGACCTGATCATCACAAACATGGGGACAAAATGCTCCACACCGGAAGTATATCCCTCATTGGTGAGACCAGACCATAAATTAATCTCACTGGAGATCCACATCCGCCCCACCCCAGCAAAAAGACCACAGTGAAGAACTTCTCAAAAGCAAACTTCACACTTCTTAAGACTGGAGTGGTATCCTTCAAGGCCCCCGAGCCAGTGGAAACCAAAACCCACACTGCTGAAACCCTTACAAATGCCTTCTACGAGCACCTCCAGGAATGTATAGATCAAGCAATCCCTAATAAAATCAAGACCCTTTCCACCAAAGGCAGGCCGGTCTGGTGGACTCCAGCCATAAACAAACTCTACAACAAGAGGAGAAAGCTACTACATGACAGAGCAAAATCCCTAAATGGGAAGGCATCTCTGATCAATACTAGCAAAAAACTACGATCACTCATAAAATCATCCAAGGCCAACTTTGAGAGAAAAATCGCTAATGACAAAAAAGACAATCATAAAGCCTTCTTTAGCTATGTTAGAAACCTGGGTGGAAACTCCCAGATATGCTCAGAATTAGTCCAAAATGATAAAAAAATCACTGAACCCACAGACATTGCCAACATACTGGCAGACAGGTTCAGTGCAAATTTCTCCCTCCCCAAAGGAGAAATATCTATCCCACCAGAGTCTAGCCTCCCAAACATCTCAGATGCCCAGGTGAGAGCTGCTCTCTCTAAAGCAAAAACACAGCATCAATGGGACCAGGCGGTGTCCCGGCTGTTTGGTACACGAACTCAATGAGGAACTAAACCCACACATAAGGCTGCTGTTTAATCTTAGCCTTACTACAGGATCATTACCCAAAGAATGGCGTGGTAACTGTGGTCCCACTCCACAAAGGCGGTGCTTCTGGACCCTGGAAATTACGCCTCATAAGCTTGACGAGCCTTGTCTGCAAAGCTATGGAGAGGATCATAATGGAACTCATAAATAAAGACATTGGGGACCTACAGACACTGGATCCTACCCAATTTGGCTTTGTCAAGGGCAGATCCTGCCTCTTGAACTTGGTCGACTTTTGAAACAGTCACTAAGGCCATTGATGAGGGTAAGGCAGTTCACACAGCCTACCTTGACCTAGCAAAAGCATTCGACACAATACCCCACTCGGGCATCATAGAAAAGCTCACCAGCTTAGATGTAAACCCATATGTCACAAGATGGGTTGCAAACTGGCTCAAGGACAGAACACACAGGGTTAGAGTTGCTGGTGCCATGTCAGACTCTAAGCCAGTCACGAGCGGTGTCCCACAGGGCTCAGTCCTGGGCCCCCTCTTGTTTGGCATTTATTTTTCTGAAGTGCAGGCAAACATAGGGGGATTGTGGCTGACAAAATTTGCAGATGACTGCAAACTGGGCATCATAATTGACACTCCATCAGACACAGACATCCTCCAGAAAAGTCTCATAGAAATGGATAACTGGTGCCAGAGCCATGGCCTTAAGCTAAATGCCAAAAAATGTATAGTCATACCCTTTGGGAAAAACAAGGTAACCCCTAATTACCACATAGGTGGTAATCCATTAAACATGGAAGAAGTTATCAGGGACCTGGGGACCCAAGTTGACAGTAACCTCTCTTTTGACACTCACATTGCCAAAGTGGTTAGGAAGACCTTCTACATTGCCCACCTGATCATGAAGGATTCACATCCAGATCAGGAGAGGTCATTGTACCCCTGTACTCTTCACTTATCAGACCAATGATTGAGTACAACGCCCCATTCGGAATGTACCTTACCCGACACCTGCAGCAGTTGGAAAGACCCCAAAGTTCCTCACCAAAAGGATAAAGGGGCTCAAACATATGTCATACGATGCCCGACTGAAGAAACTCCAGCTCTATTCAATCGCATACCGTCTGCTCAGAGGTGATCTGTGCCTGACATACAAGGCCATGTCCAACCCGGAATTAATGGACATGCTCCACCTCAAAAAATCAAAATCCACCAGAGCCACGAGAGCAAGAGACTTAAACCTCAACACGGATATAAATAGGACGTGCTGGAGGGACAGATTCATCACCCAGAGACTCCCTACACTAAGGAACAGAATCCCAGTCCATGTGAGGCAGAGCCCCTCACTGAATCTGTTCAAGAGAAATATTGACGAGTGGATGGGAGATCGTAGGTTTACCCCAGGAATCATCTCTGTATCACTGCTGGACAGAGGCACAGCAAACTAATGGGTATAGTATTCTCATCCTAAGGGGTGGTGAAAGCCACACACACTCTGGCTAGGCTTATAAATTCCCTAGGGCAGATAGCCTAGTATGAACCTATGAACCTATGTGTAAACAATAAACAGTCCTATGATACATATATATAGACACATGTATACATATATATATATATATATATATATATATATATATATGCATAAATATATATATATATATATATATATATATATATATATATATATATATATATATTGATAGATAGATAGATAGATATGTAACTACAGATACGCACACAGAGGTATGTCTAGGAGGATACATAATCAGAGGGTGCACACCATACTGAATAGGCAGTATCCCTACAGTTGCAACCTCATCCGATGGACAGTGTATGAGTGACCCATACCACAGACAATTGTTGCCTAAAACATATACCCACAGAGAAGTCAAAGGATGTAACACAACACACAGGTTTGTATACATAGGAAAGGTTCCGTTGTGTACTATTACAGATGTATATGCCATGTCATATAGCTGATTATGCTTTGACATATATGCAAAAAGAGTAATGTAACACTCAAACAGATCATTTAATACAGTAATCCAGAAACATCACATCTGTTGGTGTCCACGGCAAGGCCTTCAAGTAGTACAACAGGAAAAACAGATATGGCCACAGCATAACAAGCAATCAACAGTATGTAATGCAGATGTGTAGCCCAGCGGCCTCTAAATACACTCTGCACACAATCCCTAGGGGGAAAAGACCTGGCTTGGCACAACGGATGGTATCTGCCACATAACAATGCATTACCGAAATCATCACAATCACACTGATGGCAGTAAGCAGTAGGCCAGCAATGTTCACAAGTTGAAAGGTATGGTAATGTGCAACCGCATAGCTTAAGGCAGCTTACTACTGGTATTGCTCATATGTTGTAACACCCTAGGATACCTATGGTGCATACCCCCACATACACTGACTTACAGGGGCATAGCACACTGTTACATACACTGACCTCTAGACTGCAGAGGTGCACACATGTTCATATGTTCTGTACACCTTTATTTATTTACATCATACCTGATAACAAGCCAGTCAGATAGACTGCTGGACATGTTGTGTGTAGTAGAGGCTGTGTCTGAGGACATTACCTGGACATTCTGTGTTTGTGTGTACAGTACTGTGGTCTGTGTACTTCGGGCAGGGGTCTGCAACCATCACTATCCAAACAGCCATTCCTGACACCTCGCCCACCAAACTAAATCCATAGGGAGGCACAACAGCTATCTGACTCCTAAAATGAAGATAGCAGATCATATACGGTGTCATATATAGTTATACTAAATATGGTATAACTAAGTGTATAAGAACAATACCTAACATATGTGCATAATTGTGTTCCTGTGTTGGGATTGCTTAATCTCTCTCTGTATGTTTGTGTGTGTGTGTGTGTGTGTGTGTGTGTGTGTGTGTGTGTGTGTGTGTGTGTGTGTGTGTGTGTGTGTGTGTGTATGTGGGCTGTGTGGTAGAGTGTCAGTGGTACAGGGAGCCACTACAGCAAGGTTGAAGAGACACATGTGGCTCCAGAGCCGCAGGTTGCAGACCCCTGAATTAGGATGATTGACAACAGTATGTGTATTGTGCTTATGAACCTTGGGCTCTGTACAGACTGTGGTAGATGCCATTGTTCCCAGTCCTGTGCTATCTGATGTTACATGTTGCTCCAGTGTTAAGCTTGTGTATCACATGTGGCTGTGGCTGCACTGACATTGGATGTGGGTATGCATTTTCACACAGGTGTCTGCTACACTGTGCTGTGACCTGCGTGTCGAGCCCGCTATAATCGCAGGTACATGTGTATTCCCCCATACAATATGTAGTCCAGTGTTGTGGCAGTCTGCCTGTAGTTTGCCCAGTGCTTGGTGACATGCCTAGCAGCCTACTGTATTATATATATTATTATCTACTATGTGGCCATGTGAACTCAGCACCACCAGGTATTATGTGTCAGGACAGAGTGGTGTGTGTGCGTGCATACACTGTGTGGGCATATGTCCTCCAGTATTGTCATGATATACCCATGTACATGGCTAGTAACATCCACATTGGGATGCATGGTCTACATGTATCACATGAAGGGGACATGTGTACACATCTGGACTGTCCACATATATTGGTCATATCCATTCTGTAGTCCACAGGATCATTCCAGTGCTAGCAGTGGTACTGTACTATGATGCCCTTAGGGTGTCTGTCTGTAGCCAGTGTCGAGCCTGATCTGCGAGGGCATGGAATGCATTACAATGGAACATATAAACGAAGACATTGGTAAGCCTCAAACACTGGACCCCGCCCAGTTTGGCCTTGTGAAACCAATCATGTCTCCTGAACCTGATTGACTTCATTTAATCAGTCTCCAGATCTGTGGAAGAGGGTAAGACGGTCCACGCAGCCTATCTGGACCTTGCCAAGGCCTTCAGCACCATCTCCCACTCTGGAAACATAGATAAATGTATTAAGCTGGCCATACATTTCCACGTCACACAATGGGGTGCCAACTGGCTTGCTGACAGAACACACACTGTAAATGTAGCTGACTCCAATACCAGCTACAAACATGTGACAAGTGGAGTACCTCAGGGTTCAGTCCTGGGACCGCTCATGTTTGGTATCTACTTCTTTGAAGTACATGCAAACACTATGGGTCCCTATCTAACAAAGTTCACAGATGACTGCAAACCGGGAGCCACTGTTGAATCCCCAGATGCTGTGGGTATTCTACTAAAGGGCATTGCAGACACAGATGCTTGGTGCCAGAGCCATGAGCTCAAGCTTAATGGCCAGAAATGTGTGGTTATCCCCTTTGCGAAATACCATGTACCCATGAATTACCACATAGGTGGCAGTACACTAAACACCAAAGGTGTGATGACAGACTTAGGGACACAGGTGGACACTGGTGTCACATTCAATAACCACATTGCCACAACAGTGAGGTGATCCTTCTGTGTGGTACACTTCATCACTAATGGCTTATCATCCAGGAAAACAGAGGTAGTTGTCCCACTGTACTCATCCCTCATTGACCACATTATAGCGTACAACGCCCCATTTGGTATGTACCTCACATGACATCTGCAACAGCTGCAAAGGCCACTGTGATCCATCACTAAAAGTATCACAAGCCTAAAGCACATGCCCTATGCTGACCATCTCAAAACACTCCAGCTATACTCTGTGGCATATTGTATACTCAAAGACAATCTCTGCTTAACATACAGGGCCATGTCAAACCTTGGGTATTGACATCTGTAATAAGTGTATGTAATGCCATGTACAATACATGCGTCTATGTGCTGTCATTACAGTAGCAAGGGGTGTGAGTGTCATGTCTGGGACACACAAGTATATGAGACCTGCACAACACAGTTATCCATATGAATGTGTTACATGCAGGGGTAGTACCCCATGGTACATGCTGTCACACTGGCATTTAGTGTAGAATGGTGGTATTACTTTTGACAGTGCTGTCCCAGGCAAGGGTAGAGTTTTAAAAGTACTACTGACAACAAGCACACCTGCAGGCATAGCTGGACTCTGAGGCCTCAGTATCATGTTCCTGATGTGTGGGCTGTGTCTCTGTGTATATCCCCTACTGGATAATGATCAGTCATGTTGAATGCCACTGTAGAGTACTGTCTGTACAGAACATGTTAGTGATGGCGTACAACATTTAGTACTGGCATACGTATTATTGTCAAACATCCATCTGTCGGCACATTCATTCTTCTTGCCAAGCTGATATCTGTGAGTCCCTCTACAGATGTCTAGATGGCAGGTATCCAGCTGGGATATGTACAGACAACCTATGCTTGATTGACACTGACATGTTTGTCCAGCTGTGTACTTACTGGAACATATAGGAGAGAACAACCTGTATGGACCACCTGCCATGGGAACCTACATTACAAAACCACAGTATCAACTGGATTACTTCAATGGCCATGTGCAGAAGGCAACTCGAGGATTGGCCGATGCATGTCACTCTCACCCTGACAGTCACCAAAGTGGTGTCTGTCAATAGATTGCCTGCTGGCACATGGCAGGTAGCATGATACCAATGTACACACAACCCCTAAACAACCCATCTCCCCATGGACAATAGCCATGGACACAGCTATGACCACCTACAGCAATGCACCACAGCACTGACACATGTGTACATGTGCATTAGTGAGGATAGCAGTGTCTCTGTGTTAGTACATCTGAAGGTCAGAACTCCATGACGGCCTTCACAACCACCTCAGTACCCATTGCCATAGTCAGATGTTGCGGCCACTGTGTTGGACATGACATGTACCCTGTTGTACTCCTCACCCTAACAGCTACATGAGCCATGCATTACCAACACAACAGTGTTGTACAAATGGTTCGATAGGCATGTGAAATCCATTGACACCTGGCAAGTGTGTGTATGTGTGCATGTCTGCATATCTGTAGGGTACATCATTCTGAGGCCACATACTCTTATTACACTACACATTGCCACACAGTAGTACAGATAGTGTTGTCACCCCCCCCATAGTTGAGGCATGGCAATGCAACACACTACTATGCCTGTGGCATGTGCTTTAGATGCATATGCCTGTAGTATCACTGTTGTGATATACAGTGGGTTGTATTGCAGTCATGGGCAATGTGTGATAGTCAGTATGTCAGAGTGTCTTCATGGGTTCCAGTGTGTACAATAACCACTTGGGGATGTGGGTGCTGTGTACACTGCCTATACACCATGGTACACCCGGTATATGCCTCATGTATCGCTTTATGTTGACCGGTCACCCTGCTAGACAGGGGTCCAGGGAAGAAATAGCCAGGGAATTGTTATGGCTAGGCTTGTATAGGCCCTAGGGCTGATAGCCTAGTACCAAACTATGAACCTATGAGCCACTGTCACCATCAACCATACAAGTAATTGAAACCACAATACAGCCCAGTTACACATGTGCTGTGTACAGCCTACCTGTGACACATTGGGCACATGGACTTGTTAGTTAGCACCTATAGGCCCAGGTCTCTCAGATGTGTATCTGCCTGTCATGTGTCTGTCAATGTGTGTATTATGTTATGTCACACTATGTATTATCCATATATGACCATTACATCCACCATTACCATACTGTACATGTCTTTGGATGTTCTGCATGTAACATGTAACCTGGTACACACCTCACCCTAAATGTTGTGGTGTGTGCAATGAAAGCCACACAGTTCAGTAACACTACATAACTAGGTAGGGGTCTAGTCACAATATTGCCATGTAAGAGTGTGCGTGTATGTGGATGTGTCTACATACGGTAGCAGATTATACATGTCCCAGTGGGTCACCTGTCTATGTCGTACAGGCAATAACTGTTATAAAATCCTGTGATGTATGTGCAACTGTATTCTGGATAAGTCATAGCCATGGTGTCACCACAGTGCAATAACTCTTCTGGAATATGACTGCAGACCATCCTCCTGCTGACACATGTACACCTACAAAACAAATGGATAACATTATGGAGATCACGATCACCCAGTGTTACTAACAGCTGACATTCATCATAGCTGGATGGCTACACTACCTGACATGTATGCATTACACATTACCCCTGACAACATGTTGCACTGCAGTACATTGCTGCATTGTATTACAGTCACTGTGTGCATCAGAACCATATTAGCCTGTCCCTGCATCAATGTTATGGATGACAGGGATGTGGCACAGGTATCATCATATGCACAGGGTGTGTTGCTAGATTGCCAGAGGCTGAGGGTTGTCCATACATTTGACACCATGTGTGTGGGTGAGGGGTTTAATTATCTGGATGGGGCGAGGTGATGTGGTGCGTTTCAGTATGGGGTTGCCCTACATGTGTTTGTATAGTGTGTGGGTATGCATGCACACAGTTCTGCCATGTGGCTGTCCATACAGGTGTTTTTGGACAGCTGAAGACCATACCTGGCAGGGTGTGCAGTTCACCGGCTCTGGCCATGCACACGCTGACTGTGCCTGCCAGGGGTTCCACGGGCATGTGCAGGTACAGGCCTTGAGGTGTTGCTTTCCCCTGATGATGACAGATGTCTGTTGGAACCATGTCCCGCCTGGGACTGGCCAGGGCCACATGCATGAGGCCTGCTTTGGTGTGGTGTCGACAACACCCGCAGTGATGTGCTGGGGCTACTACTTCTAGTATGGGAGTGGCTTGGCATCCTAGCATGTCCACATCAACTGCCAGATATTGTTGTTTCTGGCCTACGTCCATTCTGCTGTCACACCACTCCCACCAGGTTTTCAAGCACAGACATACCTCGGTCGAGGAGGTACACCATCTCACCCCACCATCTATCCATGATCTCATTTTGTTCATGGAGGGCAGCAGCAATTTCATGGATGTTGCCACTTACAGATGAGTAGGCAGCCCTCTGCAGCCTCAGGCCTTGTCTGTTATACATTTCTATATGTGCCTGTGCCTCCATGACAGCTTGAAACATGCGCCTGTTGGTACCAGTTGTGGTGCCTCTGCCAGGGGCAGGATGATCAGCAGCCCTACCATGAGCACCCTGGCACATCCACCTATGTGGTGGCCTGCTGGATATCTCGCTATGAATGCTGTATACAGACAGAGCTGGCATGGTCACCACATTACCCTGTGCACTGCCACTAACCGCCAACTGTCCCTCAGCTATGGCCACTGGTGATGGTGTATGTATAGGCACTGGAACTGTGTGCTGGGGTGGGGTGGCTAAGAGGGGGATGTCAAATGTTGGCACTGTGTCGACCCCTGACAAACCCACCTGTGCCTCAGTCATGGTCTCATCATCATCAGTGTCTGCGTGCACACTGGCATCATGTTGCCTGCAGGAGGGACCCTGACCCACCATGCCACCTGTGGGGGAAAAAATGAAATGCACTTTAAGACCTGTCCAGCATTACATAACAATACATACACACACACACACACACACACACACACACACACACACACACACACACACACACACACACACACACACACACACTCCACCAGACAGTCCCATGTGTATTCCCTTAAGTTGCCCATCATGCATCACGTCTGGTGACATACACTCATTAACGTCTCATTCCTCTAAATGCCTATGAATGTGACCACAACACAAGACTTGTTACTTCATTAACTCCATGACCTGAGTGTAGTACTGTTTACATGACCTCACTGTTGACATTCAGTGTTCACCCTGTGTATGTTGGGACTTTGTGAGCTTGGCCCCTATATGTGAGGGGCTGATATGTTCCCTCCATAATGTCACACACTGTAGTGTCATGTGTGAGGATTGCTCAGTACATGCCTGACATGCTGCTCAATCAACCTATCATGTGACAACTGTATATATGTATACACTCCCTTCTGTTGTCTAGTAATTTCCCAATGCATCTGTAGTGCTGCCTATATGAGTTGTCATTCACCTCCCTGCTGTATGCAATAATGAGGGTATACCAGGTATCTACACTCCCTCCCAATGCATGTTCCATGCTACAGACTTTATTAGACCATCAGCTGTCCTGTGATTACATATCAGACAAGTATTCCTGTTGTGTCTTGTGTCAGTCCATGTCCATGTACTGCACCATCACAAAGGGAAGTACTGCCATTTCATAAACTCCACAGTCACACGTGTGCATACATGGACACCCACACAACCACACACACATGCACACACATCCTACATGCAGCATCCTCCCTCCTCTACACCACATTGAACCTACAGATGACATGAACACCCACCCACACAGTGACACACAGACAGACACACATAAAGGTAAGGTTGCACAATAATAGTGCACACAGTCCTCCCATTACCCATCTGTCAACATGCATAACATATGGTATACAACAGCATGCAGTGCAGCTTTAGTCAATCCATGCTAGCAACAGTATACATGTGTGCAAGGCATGGCCTGTGTTAGTAGGTGATAGCCCTTCCTCTGGAGAACATTGCACCCAGGTGCACAGTCTTGCTGTGCACCTGTTATGCACCCTGCCATGTACTGTGCAACACAAATCACAGGTGTACATCCCATCATTGAATGCGTTGTACTGTGTCAGTTATGCCAGCTGTAATACTCACAGACCCTACATTTTCCAGCAAAACATACCTGGGATGATGTGTGGTCAGATGTCAGTTGTGAATGCTTGATGCAGATCATGTATGAACATTCAAATAGTATTACATTGGCAATTGTCAGATCATACCGTGGCTATGGGGAGTTTACAGCTCTCAACATTAGCAGACCATGTATGAACATTGAAATAGTATTACACTGGCAACTGCCAGATCATACAGTGGCTCTGGGGAGTCTACACACTCTTATTGATGTGATGCACTATTCCTTGATCTGCTATGGGTCAACAATGCTACATATATTAACAGTACCTGAGACAGATATGTGCCATATGTCCTGTACATCCACATGCAGTGTCTACTAAAGGTGTTAGGTTTGTGGATGTTAACTGCATTGCATACAGTGGTGTGTTTGCCTATGTATGCACATGATTATCATGACGTTTTGTTCCGCCCATTGTTATGTGTACTACAGCAGTCACTATTCCTGTCAGGGGTAAACTAGCATGGCCCATCTGCATTTGCTTGTGTATGGTCAGTCTGCCCTACACATGTTCCCCAACTCTGCATGATTGCAAGGTCTACTCATATGCACAGCCCTTGGTGTTCACACACTGTTGTCACTATTTCTGTAGGTGTAGAGTTATGTCTGCCACAGTTAATGACCCAGTCTGTGTGCAGATACATCCATTCTTACCATCCTTATGGCTCCCTGCTGCAGTGCACTGGTATGTCATGCTGACAATCCCTCCCCACCTTCAGGCATTTTGCAGATGCTTGACAAGTATGGGCTACATACACTGAACAGCACATGTTACAGCCACGTCCCAGCTAATAATGTGGACCACATTAATACATTATGCCATAGTGTACATCTGTAAATGTTTTTATTGTAATACTGATATATAAACTATTGGTGCACTGTACAGGAGTGGTGTTTCACGTGTCCCTACTGTAGTCTGTGTGTGTCACCATTATGTTAATCCCTGTGGACAACTTTCACAATGACAGGACGTTACTTATCCCACAGGCATCTGACATACCTTTCCAATACCCCATCATGGTCACCACTGTGATGCAGTGCATGTAATAGCAACAATATGTGAACATGTACAGCATGCATTAAGGGTATGTGTGTTAGATGTGTGCATGACATATACCATAGCCAATACATGCCTGGTGTATTGGCACGCATCAACATACACCATACCCACCAGCTTCAGGCTGCTGCCATGGTGGTATACCAGAGGGACCTGCATAAGAGTGCGAGAGATGCAATGTTAGTGGCCACAGCTGTGCCATTGCTACAGAGTGGGTGCAGCATAACAGTACATCAACAGTACAAGTCCACAATACTAGCACTTATGCACATCTGTTTATTACTACTATGCATCAACAAACTATAGTTAGGGCGGCCACGGTGGTGCAGTGGTTAGCATTGCCACCTCACAGCAAGAGGTTCTCCGGTTCGATCCTCGGCTGGGGTGCCTTCTGTGTGGAGTCTGCATGTCCTCCCTGTGGTCGCGTGGGTTTCCTCCGGGTGCTCCGGTTTCCTCCCACATCCCAAAGACATGCTGCAGGTGGATTGGACACTCTAAATTGGCCCTAGGTGTGCGTGTGAGTGTGCCTTCTGTGGAAGGTTGGGCGCCGGGCTGGCAACTCGACACCGTAAAACTCCACTGCCATTCAATGTGCGGACAGGTGATCCGCTGTGGCGACCCCTAACCGGGAAAAAGCCGAAAGAAGAAGAAGAAGAAGATCAACAAACTATAGTTATGACATATCACATATGCATGATCCACAAGGCAGAGGTGCAGATAGCTATGAAGAGGATGAAGAATGGAAAGGCTGTTGGTCCAGATGACATACCTGTGGAAGCTCCAAGGTGTTTAGGGGAAATGGCAGTAACATGATTGACCAGATTGTTTAATGGAATCTTGGAATGTGAGAGGATGCCTGAGGAGTGAAGGAAAGGTGTTTTGGTACTGGATTATACGAATAAGGGTGATGTGCAGAGCTGTAGTTACTACAGAGGAGTAATATTGATCATTCACAGCATGGAATTATTGGAAGGAGAAGTGGAAGCTGGTGTAAGAAGGGAGGTGATTATTAGTGATCAGCAGTATGGTTTAATTCCAAGAAAGGGCACTACAGATGCAGTGTTTGCTCTGAGACTGTTGATGTAGACATACAGGGAAGGTCAGAAGGAGTTGCATTGTGTCTTTCTGAACTTAGAGAAAGCATATGACAGGGTGCCTAGAGATACGTTGTGGTATTGTGTGAGGAAGTCGGGAGTGGCAGAGAAGTATGTTAGAGTGGAACAGCATATGTACAAGGGTAGTGTGACAGCAGTGAGATCTGCAGCGGGTGTGACAGATGCATGTAAGGTGGAGGTGGGATTACATCAAGGATCAACTCTGAGCCCTTTCTTATTTGTAGTGGTGTTGTACAGGTTGACAGCCGAGATCAGACAGGAGTCCCAGTGGACTATGATGTTTGCAGATGACAATGGGATATGTAGTGAGAGTAGGGAACAGTTTGTGGAGACCCTGGGGAGGTGGAGATATGCTCTAGAGAGGAGAGGAATGAAGGTCAGCTGGACTATGACAGCATATATGTGTGTGTGAATGAGAGGGAGGATAGAGGAATGGTGAGGATGCAGGGAGTAGAGTTGGCAAAAGTGGATGGGTTTATATACTTGGGATCAACAGCTCAGAGTAATGGCAAGTGTGGTAGAGAGGTGAAGAAGACAGTACAGGCAGGGTGGAGTGGGTGGAGATGAGTGTCAGGAGTGATTTGTGACAGATGAGTACCAGTAAGAGTGAAAGGGAAGGTCTGCAAGAGGGTAGTGAGACCAGCTATGTCATATGGGTTGGAGAAAGTGGCATTGACAAACAGGCAGGAGTCAGAGCTGGATGCAGCAGAGTTAAAGATGTTAAGACTTCACTGGGTGTGGCGAGGGTAGACCGGATTAGGAATAAGTATATTAGACAGTCAGCCCAAGTTGGACAGTTTGGAGACAAAGCCAGAGATGTGGAATTGCATTGGTATGGACGTGCTGAGGAGGGATGCTGGGTATATTGGGAGTAGGATGCAAAGGATGAAGCTGCCAGATAAGAGGAAAAGATAAAGGCCTAAGGTAAGGTTTATGGATGTGGTGATAGAGGGCTTGTAGGTGGTTGGTGTGACAGAACAAGATGCAGAAGACAGGAAGAAATGGAAACAGGTGATCCACTGTGGTGACCCCTAACTGGAAAAGCCAAAAGAAGATGAAGATGCTCCACCTATACAGATGCAGATGCATATGCAAATGTGGTCTACTGATGTTCTCTGTGGTCTTACCTGCATGGTCCTCAGCTGGTGTGTGGGTAATACCCACCTCCAAAATGCTATCTGGCGCTTGTTGTAAATTTGTATGGGCAGGTGCCCCGAGGCTTCTGAGAAGTTGTTCCACGCGTGTCGGGGGGATGGGTCGCATGATCCCCCTGTTGTGAGGTGATACCCCTGTAATGGAGCA
>NC_056729.1:1321403599-1321466099 GCF_019279795.1 Protopterus annectens
TATATATATATATATATATATATATATATATTATATATATATATATATATATCTATATATATCTATATATATATATATATATATATATATATATATATATATATATATATATATATATATATATATATATATATATATATATATATATATATATATATATATATATATATATATATATATATATATATATATATATATATGTGTGTGTGTATATATATATATATATATATATATATATATATATATATATATATATATAGATATATATATATATATATAGATATATATATATATATATATATATATATATATATATATATATATATATGTATGTACACATATGTGTAGATATATATTGTGGGTTGTTTATATACCTATATCTATATGAGTGTCTGTATATCTGTAGACATACATGTCTAATTATATAGCACACATATATTTATCTATATGTGGGGTGCATACAGACATCTGGCCCACACTCTGTAACTCTCCTTCCTTCACAGCTGCACTGTTCTGCCTTGCTGCAGCACAGACAGGTGTCACATGTGAACACAGACTAATATTAGGGTGGTATATATGGTGACAGATTGCAGGTAAGCTTATTATACACCTATGGCATTTGTGCATTTTACATTACACATTAACATGACTGTCCTGCAAGTGGTGTGCTCCGACATCCATGTATCTATCATGACGGCAATACTTCCACCATTTGCTATTGTCCACACTAACATACCAAACACAGATATTATGGCTTACATCTTTGTCATTCATTGCTGATCTGCACAGTTGACAGGTATGTCCCACTGCCTACAGAGGCAGACAGTATTGTCCAGAGCAGTTTTCAGCAGAACATCATTACAGGAACATCAGCCTCAACACTGGACTACTAAACAGGTTAGAAACAACTTATAACAGGATTGCCAGATTTGCTGCCCAAAAGTCTTACAAATCCCATCACTGTCTCTCACTAAAAGAACTACATTGGCTAGAATTACCTAACCTGCTTCGGTATAATCATTTTCAGATTATTCATTCCATTCTCTACAAACCCTCTTTCTGTTCAACTATCTCATCTCTAATCTCTCAATACCTACCCACAAGATTACTCTGCAGTTCTGAACAAGGCCTATAAAACTCTACAAACCAAGGACCAAAATGGGTCACCTAGTCTATAGCTTTAAGTCTTCCAAGGCCTGGAATAGCCTAGCACTAGATATAAGATCCCTTGAACATCCCAATCAATTCAAAACTGCTACAAAAAAATACCTTCATGAAAAATGGACTTGTCAATGTAATTATCCCCGTAAACACTCCCCTATAACCTTCTACTTCTCTTCTCTCTTCCTTCCCTTCAATAAACAAACTTACTACTTTATCTTCTCCTCTTGGTGCATCACTGTACAAATATAACTAGCAAAATATTTCAGCCACGTAACTATTGCACTGTTATTTATATAATATGTAATTATGAATGTATCCCTCTGATGAATGTATTTCTATGTATTTCACTTGCCACAGTTAAATGTATGACACTGTAATGCAATAATGTGTGGTACTGATGAATGTAATGTGTGGCACTGTGATGCAGTAATCTGTGGTACTGATAAAAGTATTTCTATATGTATTTAATATGTAAAATTTCTACTTTCTGTTGGAGCTTTTCTTCTCTGGCCTCCACTGAAAATGGGCATTTGTAGCCCAGTCGGACAATCCCAGTCATAAAATATAAAAAAATAATAACTAAAACTACTGATGGCACATATAAATCATTCCACATCATATATCCTATTATTATATACCACATACTACATTCAATTACATACATATATGTTTTACATACCTGTTAATTGTTTTTACAGCTGTGACAGCTTTCCGTTGTTTATATTTTTTATTCTCTCTCTCTCTCTATTACTCTCTCTGTCTCTCTGTCTCTGTCTCTCTGTCTCTTTCTCTCTCTGTCTGTTGTTAGGTAATGGCCTATCATTATTTACTGCTAGCATTCCTGCTCTCATTTCAGCCACATCGTGGACTTCCACAGCTGTGTACTACATCTGCAATTGTTGATTGTTACTTATCCTGAAGGCAAATCCTTTGTCTACTGTTGTACTAATTGAAGGCCTTGGCCTGGACAGCATAGTATGTTATATATCCACATTGCTTGCATCTACAGTTTTGTGTGGGCCTTGCATTCATCACTTATTAGATATTTCAAAATTTATGTGGTGTAGGTAATGGCATACATGTGGTGGTGCTGCGGTAGCATTGTAGCCTCACAGTAAGACGTTGTCCTGTTCGATTCTCAGCTAAAGCATCTTCTGTGTGGAGACATACGTGAATGGGCATACCTTCGTTGAAGGTTGTGCGTCAGAGCTGGCAACTCGGCATGTAAAAATCTACTGCCAATCATTAGTGGACCGGAATTCCGCTGTGGCGACCCCTAACCAGGAAAAGCCGAAAGGTACAACAACACAAATAAAGGTTTTCTGTGTATGCATACCTGTGTGTCGTGTCATATCCTTTGAATTGTGAGTGGGTATATGTTTAATGTCAGTATTCTCATTTGTGGGAATGGATGCCACACTACACATTTCACAGGTACCAGTTACAGGGCTTGTGGCTGAGGGATATACTTTGCATCCACTACTTCCACACTACTTCTACACATGTATGGCTACTAATACCTTTTGTCTGTCTATATGTGTATGCACCTATATATATATATATATATATATATATATATATATATGTTATATATATATATATATATATATATATATATATATATATATATATATAGATATATATATATATGAACATATTTGTCAATGTATAGATGTGTGTACATATCTGAACCATTGTAATGTGTACTCCTTCCACATTGTACATTTCTTACGGTAGAATGACTTTTCTGCATGATATGTTACAGATATTGCTCTGACATTTACAGGTGAATTGGATTACTGGTAAAGCATTGTAGCTGTGTTGTGGAGGGTCCTGAAGTCAAGAACTGCATGTGCTGGATATTGGATTGCACAGCATATCCGTTAGGGCTGTGTGGGGGGGGGGGGGGCTAACATAGCACTAATTGCCAGGTATCCCTCATTTGAGCCCCCACCCCAATTAACAATGCTTATGGTCTGTTATGTTGTAGTGAGTGGTTCAGGATTTTGTTCCCATGTGGAAATGTTAAACACATTTCTATCTGTGTGTATGTATATATATATATATATATATATATATATATATATATATATATATATATATATATATATCTACATGTGTGTGTGTGTGTATCTACATAATTATATATGCAAAACACTATACATATATATATATATATATATATATATATATATATATATATATGTGTGTGTGTGTGTGTGTGTGTATATATATATATATATATATATATATATATATATATATATATAGAGAGAGAGAGAGAGAGAGAGATACATATGAACATATTTATCTATTTATATACAGTTGATGTTATATGATTATTTGTGAGTCATATATATATATATTTAGATATATATATATATATATATATATATATATATATATATATATATATATATATGTCTGGCTATCTGTCTACATTTACAGATATATATCTGCCCATATGTCCATGCATGTTCGGCTCATATTTTTGGCCTGTACCTCATTCTCTTGGCAACTGACATGGATGATCTCAGGATTGAAGTCAGTAACTAGTGCCGACACTTTTGTGTTTCAGACTTCATGTCCTTCAAAATATGTGTTCTAATACATATAACTGTAACTAGCAAAGTTTTAAGTGTATTAGAGCAGTATTTGGAATATATCCCTATCTGTACCCACATTTTGGCACACTTTGTCCAGACTTCTTGCATTAACAGGTTGTGTGGTATGATATTACTGCATTTCCTGTACTGTTGACTGATTGTGCTGGATGATATGTTTGTAAAAACATCAGAGTTCTGTATATCTGCCATGTCTTAGTGGTAAATCACTTTGTGTATGGTATGCAGGGTCCTGGGTTTGATCCGTGCAGAAGTTGTTTATTTTGTTTCTGGGCAGAACACCAGCCGTTGGATACAGAGTGAATAAGGCACTTTAAAGCAGTTGTGCGTGGGTTTGCATTGACCTAAACACTGCTAACTTCCAGTTACAGTGTCTTACACTCAATTAGCTTCTATATTGCTTAACCTGTGTAGGCAGTGCTTACCCCTGTGCAAACAGGCATAAACCCACTTACTGCTGCTTAAAAGTGCTTACTGCTACTTACCCCCGTACTAATTTCTTTAAAAGAAAAGATAAAATGGTTGATAGGAAAGAGGTGAAAAAGGGGCACAAAGAGGGAAAGACAGTAGGGAAAATAGCTAGGGATGTATAGGAAGAATGTAGTGAAGGTCCATCACTGCCAATTTCTTCTACAGCAATAGCTGTGCATATACACTGAATTTGGAGGTAGATTTGGACACTCAAACCCCTGTGAGAGGGGTGAGGACAGCATAAATTCTTTGTGATGCCAATTAGACCAGATTACATGTGTCCAGTGGACACGTGTGTGAAATGGACAGCTATGTATGGGGTGAGATTTTTTTGTGGGAACAGATTGCCTTTTTTTTTCTGGTGAGAGTGGAATGTTGGGGAGGGATAATAGATATATTTAGGGAGGTACATTGGGCAGGTTAACATATAAAACAGACAAGATGCCTACAGGGGCAGTATATGACACATGTGGGGGTAAACACCTTGGAGAGGGTGGGGTTTTTGGAAGTCGCAAGCCCATGAGCCCCCAAATGGAAACAGTGGGACTGAGTTCTCAACCCATGGGCAGTCACTACTGCACCTTCACGGCCCCAAAGGTGGCCATGTTGGGGGCTTTGTAGGAGGTGCAGGCTCACCCGCTACTTGTGCCCTATCGATCTCCCTATGCACCATGGCCCGGACCTAATGATGAGTGACTGGTTCCTTTCCACCCCCGCTCCCAGGTGGGGGCCAAGCCCCATCCCCTGCAGTGGTTCCACCTGAAGGTGGTGCAGGGCCTATGGAGATGGAGGTCCCAGCCAGGCTGGGCCACAGATGTGCTGGTGCCCGGTGCCATGGCCAGCTGAGGTGGGACAGGTGGGTCTGCTGGGACCAGCCTTCCCATACGAGCTGTGGTGTTGCAGTTTACAGACAGAAATGGGTTAGTAATAGTCAACAGCATTCAGGATTAGTTATGACAGCATGCATAGGTATAACCATTAATCCAAGACACCAAATTTAAACCAGTTGCATAGCAAGCAGAACACATGCATATATGGAACAGCAGTGGCCATTACAACAGCATGCAGGTTTTATTGATGGCAACAGGCCACCAATATGGTGCATTTTAACATAGCACATGCATAGAACCAAATGTGTATATTTATGAACCAATAGGACATATGTCCCAACATAAATTTGGTGAGTAAACATACCCATTGAGGTGTATAATTGGGTCATTGTTGCACATATGATGGAGGCAAGAGAGAAACTTCAATTAACAACTGATATATCCCTGTAGTTTTCACAACTTTATTAGTCTCTGCAGTGATTTGTCCCTTACATGTATTATTACACTATCCATTGGCCTTACTTTGTACAATGGTATGTTTGTAGATTAGTATATACGTGGACTGTGTCTAACGTATAGTGTACACCTTTTACCTGTTATAGCTGTTGAGAAGATCTTTGTTAACACTACCTGACAATTTCTACACATACTCCCAGATTCCATGTTCATGTTATACACATACCCCTCAATCCATTATTGTGCACACACTGGTTGAGGCTTGACAGGATGCAGGTGTTAATGCGACATATTATGAGAATTGCTCTCATACACCTTGGGTGTGATGCTACAATGACAGGTTTGTTTTCATATACATCTTCTGACTATGTACAGGTTTGACTAGCAGTTATATGTCATCACAGGCTGCCTACATTTCTTGGATCATCAGACTGATTTCTCAGGGGAACAGTGTACCAGGCAGCAGATTTTGGGCCATTTATCTGCACATGCTGGGCAGATCGGAACAGTTGAGGGGTATGAATATCCATACAGCTTACTATATGAACATTCTGATGCAGCCTGTACAGTTGATGGCTATGATTTATTTATTACAGTTTACTAGCTGTACATTCTAGCAAAATCTGTTCAGTTGTTGAGTCTATCTAATTTTGCATACAGCTTACTATATGAACATTCTGATACAGTCTGTATAGTTGATGGTTATGATTATGCTTATAATCTGATTATTCCAGCAAACTCTGTACAGTTGTTGGGTCTAATTATGTATACAGCTTTCTATCTCAACATTCTCACAAAGTCTGTACAGCTGTGGGGTATGATTATGTATACAACTTACTACCACTCCAGGGATTCAATCCCTGCTGCGTATGGTAAAACTATTACAGTTAACATCACAGTACACTGTGCTATGAGGGAATTGGTGTAAAGCTTTCAAATGTTTTCTCTCCAAGTCTCCCTTAGTTGTACAACATGACTAACCTCTTATTATACAGAACTTCCTACACATTTTATCTGCGTACCACAGTGTGGATAACACTGCTTAATACAACAGCACTATTTATAGCATGCAACACTACAACATATTAAATCAGAGTATACACAAGCACTCCAGCGGTTATACCTTTATTCACAGGATATGACAGTTTATGTAAGATTATTACTAACCTGCCTCACAATGCAGCTTTTGCAGCCTAGCAGCATGGGCTTGCTGGTTCACAGCCCGCTCATCTGCAGCTGTCAGAGAATTACAGTGACATTTAGCCATACCGATCCATAGTATACACAACCTAGGCAATTATTATATACTTAGTGGAAAGGGTACTTAGTACTGGGACATCAGCCATCTGCCTGCACTCCTGGATCCACTGTTCCAGTAGATCCCCCCTATGCTGCTTCAGGTCAGCATGGTATTGCCTGACCTGCTCACCAGTGTGGGGGATACCTGTGGCACTAGTGAGTTTGCGGGCGAGACTGTCCCAGGCCTCTGATTTATACTGGTAGCCCTAGTAATAACACTGCAGGAGTCTCTGCTCATGGTGTTTCGACTCATTAATGCCTCAGTGCTGCACTCTGAATCGAGTGCCTTCACCTACTCCAGCGATTCTGCCTACAGCAGGAAGCTGCAACCAGTTATGGGGATTATTGGCACCTGTGGGGTTTAAATATGCCTGATTTCCTGCACTTTCCTGTGATGGGACAGTTTTGAAAAGGCTAAGCTATGGGCACACCTGCTTACCTAATGTTGGCATTGCTTAAAGGGGCATACCACTGGGCAGATTGAATTAGCCAGCCTACACATTGCTTACACCACGTGAGCCAACCTGTGCAATGCTTAGCATTGCTTAATATGTAATTAGTATTATATTGTCCTGCATCTGGTATCTGTGATTCATGTGTACGTACACTGTATGTGGTCCTAGGGACTTCAGCACTTTCTTACAATAATGCCTCACATCCGGCCTTACTGCAGTACTCCAGTTCACATATTTATGTTATATTATACAACATCACACTGTACATAGATTCAATTCACATGTTTGGTTTGATTTTCCTGTGGTGAGGATTTGTTTGCTGAAACCTCACTCATATGTATTGCTATGCTGGCTTAGTGGTTAACTGCTGTGACTACAGTGGACAGGGTCCATAGTTCAAGACTTGCAGAAGTTGTTTTTTTTGTTGCTGGGCAGAAAACGGGCCATTGGATACAGAGTGATTAAGGCACTTTAAAGCAGTTGTAAGAGGGTGTGCACGGGTTTGCGCAGAGCTAAGCAATGCTAACCTCCGGTTGCAGGTTCTTACACTCAGTTAGCTTCTTCTTTCTGTGTAGGCAATGCTTACCCCTGTGCAAATGCACTTAAACATGCTTACTAGTGCTTACATGTGCTTAATACTGCTTATTTGTGCTTAAATCTGCTTACTAGTGCCTTATTCATTATGACAGTGACACTTCACATGTGCATTTAATGCAGTACTCCAGTTCACATTTAAATGTTATTTAGTAGGTTATACACCAAAAAAATGTTCATATACAGATTTCACATGGAAAATGGAATATGCTGCAGTGGGACTCGAACCGGGAATGCCTGCTCGTTAGGTGGATGTTCTGGCCACTACACTATTGCGCTGCTGCTTCATTTGCATATATCTTCCTTGTTATCCTCTTCAGCCTTTTAAGCTGCTTTACCCGTAGCTAAGCGATGGGCACACCCGCGCACCTACAGTTAGCTTTAATCGGTGTTTTAAAAAAAACAAAAGGGTTTCTTTACTTTTTCAGTACTGTTGCTGTTTTACACATGGGGAACTGTTGTTGGGGATATGCGGACACCTATGAGCGATCTCACTCCTCTATTAACACTTTCTGCTTTTCAGACATGTCCCCTGCACTCGTACATGCTCCATGTAAGCCTAGGAGGTCGGACAGCGCACCTTCATTAATATGCATGGAGTGCTGCCATCCTCCTCCTCCTACATGGGTGCTTCCATGCAGGACTAAGCTAGTCCTGCACGGAAGATTACTGAATCCGGGGGCATGTCACTTTGGTCACTGTCTGATTTTTAAACATGTCATTCTGAATAGTATCTCACATCCCTACTAGAAGCAAAAAGAGTTATGCATTATTTGGTCAGTTTTGTGCTAATCTGATGTCCAGAGCTTTAACCAAATGTACCTACTTATCAAAGACCTTTGTACATATTTTTAATGTCTGCAGGTTGAGAATTATGGTTGGCTTTGGTCTTAAAGCAATGTTGCTACATTCTGTTGGCTTGTGCTCTGATTTTGTGACTAAACCTTTGTGGGGGGGGGATATATATATATATATATATATGTATATATATATATATATATATATATATATATATATATATATATATATATATATATATATATATATATACTGTTAGAGCTTTTGTACCCCAAATAATATTCTCTGCATTAGCAAGAGATCTGCTTACATATGGTATAGATTGTATGGTCTTTGTGTATCACTGTCAGCATTATACATAATACAAATGTCCTACAATCACCAAAGTGCTGAGGTTTTTTAGTGTCTAAATGTGTCATAACTTCACCTGATGCCAGACTGTCTTTCAAGATGTTTAGGCCTTTTGCCATGAGATTTTTTCCACACTATTGCCTTTTCTGTATAGATGTCCAAGCATCTCATTGATTGTATAAAAGGTCTACATAAACCTAGCATTGTTAGGACCATTAAAAGTCCATAAAGAGCAGAGCTCTACCCCAGAAAATACCAGTAATGTTTTTTTCTGGCAGTGCACCTTTGATTCTTTCTCCAGTGTTTTTTTTTTTTTTTTTTTACTGGATAGATCCTTTGTTTGAAGCTATATGTTAAAGCCATAGTTCTATTTAACATTAGACCACTTGCCTTCAGCCTCTGAATATTTTGTTAGTGACTTGCCATATGGATTTGCATCATCAGTAAAGGAACTGACATCAGGTGTCTCTTCTGAAACATACTGTACTATATTCTGAGAGGTTGTTGCAGCTACATTTGCTTCAGAATTAATGACGCAGTTTTCTTTCCTGAAATCAGTGATATTTACTGTAGTGTTCTTACTCTTACGGTGATGTTGCAGATAGCATTGTGTACAGCATGTGTCAGTTGTCTTTCTCTGGAGACACTGTTTTCCATTCTCACAACATATACCTTAACCCTTTCAGATTTCTTTAGCTTAGGAAATGTGGCTATTGGTGATATCCCAGATGCTGATCCTATCTGTACCTCTGCCCCATCAAGATTTTGAATTATTTTACATTTTACTTATTATTGGAAAAGCCACCTCTCTGTGTAACTGATGCACGAATTTTACTGAACTGTCTATGAGTTAACTATATTTTTGCTTTGCTAATACCAGTGAAATCTTTGAATATTCTTCTTGCAACATGTCTGAACCTAACTTGTATCATTAACTATTATTCAGTGACTTGTGTATCTTTATTAGTTCACTTTACACACCAGATAAATAGCCGTTTCATTTATTTATTTGTTGTTTTAAAGCAGTTTGCTTTGTTGGTCCAAGGACCCTTTTCAGCTATGAATCCCACTGGAGGTACAACTAACAAATTAAATCACAATTTCATAGATGTGGTGAACACAAATAACAGAGGATAGTACATTCTAGAAATTACAACAGAGACAAATATGTAAATAAGAGAAAAATACTTCACAGTTAAGTACAGTCAGATATACAACCACGAAACCTACCTGCAATTAAGAATTCATAAGAATACATTGATAAAAGAAAAAAAAAGCACATTAGCAATTTAATTTATAAGAACTGTATTTCTGAGTTGCTACACCTTAGCATAATAATCTAAGTCTTATACATACATAGACAATCAGACATTTTCTCTGAAATACTGACATTTGCAATGTCAGAAAAGGAGACACCATAGCTTTATTCTGAGATTAGTCAAGTTCTGCTTATTTTAGATGTTTAGGCAGCTGATTCTATGTCACAAGGGCAATTTTACTGACTTACTTTTCATCATAAACCAAGACAAAGACCGGTCTTAATGCAAAAGCCATCTGCTTTTGGTTTTCTGGTGAATAATAATACGTTTCTAAAGTATGCAGCAAATGATAAAAATCTACCAAGAACAACTTGAAAGTAAGGGTGGGCAGTAAATCCATGCCAGTATTTGTGTCAGTGAGTGGGTAGTAAATCTGTGGCCCTATTTGTGTCAATGTACTAATTTGTTTCTTACAGTGAAGGTCAGATATAAGCCTTTGTTCAGCATGAGAAATGAATGTCAGAATTTATTAATGACGGGTTGAAGGATACTAGTGTAGGGTGTGGAGTTCAGGGAAATAACCAATAATTTCAGTTTGGGGCAGTAATACGTGTAAATCTATTCATAGGTTCATAGGTTCATACTAGGCTATCTGCCCTAGGGCATTTATAAGCCTAGCCAGAATGTGTTTGGCTTTCGCCACCCATTTTAAATTTATTTTGCTATGCCCTTTTTCGAGGTTAGCATACTGTGCCTCTGTCTAACAGTGACACAGAAGTGATACCCGGGGTAAACCTACGATCTCCCATCCACTCATCAAGATTCCTCTTGAAGAGAGTCAATGAGGGACTCTGCCTAACCTGGACAGGGATTTTATTCCAGGGTGAAGGGAGCCCCTGGGTTATGAATCTGTCCCTCCAGCATGTCCTATTTATTTCAGTGCTAAGGTTCAAGTCTCTCGAGCACGTAGCTTGATGGGATTTGGATTTTCTGAAGTGCAGCATGTCCATTAATTCCGGGTTGGACATAGCTTTATACGTCAGGCACAGATCGCCTCTGAACAGGTGGTATGCCACTGAGTAGAGCTGGAGTTTCTTTAACCGAGCAGCATATGGCATCTGTTTGAGCCCTTTGATCCTCTTGTTGAGGTACTTTTGGGGTCTTTCCAGTTGCTGCAGGTGTCTGGTAAGGTACATCCCAAAAGGGGCATTGTACTCAATTATGGGCCTGATGAGGGATGAGTAAAGAGGCACGATGACCTCCCCTGATCTAGATGTGAATCCCTTCATGATTAGGTGGGCTATATAAAATGTTTTTCTAACCACTTTGGCCACGTGGTTGTCAAATGAGAGATTGCTATCAACTTGGGTCCCCAGGTCCCTAATTACTTCTTCTGTATTTAATGGATTACCACCTATGTGGTAATTTGTGGGCACTTTGATTTTGCCAAATGGGATGACTATAAACTTTTTGGCATTTAGCTTGAGGCCATGGCTCTGGCACCAGTTGTCTGTTTCTATGAGGCCCTTTTGGAGGATGCTTGTGTCGGCTGGAGAGTCGATTATAGCGCCCAGTTTGCAGTCATCAGTGAACTAGGTCAGCCACAGTCCTTCTATGCTGGCCTGTACCTCTGAGAACTATATACCGAACAAGAGAGGTCCCAGGACTGAGCCTTGTGGGACACCACTTGTAACTGGTTTGGAGTCTGACATGGCTCCAGCAATTCTAACCATGTGGGTTCTGTCCTTGAGCCAGTTTGCAATCCATCTAGTGACATAGGGGTTTATATTTAAGCTGGTGAGCTTATCTATAATGCCCGAGTGGGGTATTGTATCGAAGGCTTTTGCGAGGTCCAGGTAGGCTGTGTGGACCACCTTCCCCCCGTCAATGGCCTTGGTGAAGGTTTCAAAGAAATCAACCAGGTTTAAGAGGCAGGATCTGCCCTTAACAAAGCCGAACTGGGTAGGATCCAGTGTCTGTAGGTCCCCAATATCTTTATTTATGAGGTCCATGATGATCCTTTCCATAGCTTTGCAGACCAAGCTAGTCAGGCTTATGGGGCGATAGTTTCCAGGATCCGTTGAGGCACCACCTTTATGGAGAGGGACCACTGTTGCTGTACGCCACTCTTTGGGCACATATCCTGTAGTAAGGCTGAGATTGAACAGTAGTTTTATGTTTGGGTTTAGCTCTTCTTGGATTCATCTGGATTCCAAAATATGAAGGTTGGTAAATGTTTAGCTCATTTTACATTTTTTTACCATGTTATCTTCATATATTTTTACATGATACTTAAAAGAAATGGTTTGATCAACCCATAACCCCAAGTATACTTACCGCTATAAGATTCTAGGGTAAGCTGAGGCTTTTAAAATTGCTTCCTTCTCTCAGCCTACAGAGAGTGCAAAATGTGTGCCTGTGTTTTCAGAATTAACCAACAATTTACTGCCATATAGCCAGTGCTATAGCTTAGTCAAATATTTCTGCAGATTCTTTTTGACTCACTATGTTAGTTCTAGTCCTGTTAAGCAGAAGTAGGTTGTCAACATATGTGGGATCTTTCAAACTTGGCAGGGCAAGATTTCATTTATTAATAAACAGTGAAAATAGAATTGTGCTAGGCAGGAACTCCTAAGGACTTTGAGTTATACATTTGTACTAAGAAGCTGCTACAGTCTATGTCATAAATAGTGGGCTAAAGTGCTTCAGCTCTGACCTCAAGTGCAATACCAGCATTAGAGTAATGCACTACATTTCAGGCTGATTGACATCTACCAATCATGCCCCCTACCACTTTGAGCCTGAGATGTCTGCTCCCTTTGCTACATCCCAGCTACACTACTGTTTAGTGAAATGGGCTTCCTCATTCAGGAAAATAGACATTCATCCAAATGCCAAGCATCCATATAGTAAAGCCCCCTATCCACCCTTACTCAAGTGTGATATTCCTAACTGTAATCCTACTGCTGCCCAAACCCCGACCTTCCACATTTGGGTACTAAAAGCCCTTTACCTAACAGTACCACTATGCAGTCAGAATATGCTGACAATTTAGTGGGATTTTTTCACTGTTTGCCAAAGAAAACTGCAGCATTTAGGAAGCTGAGACAGAAACAAAAACTAAAAATAACATGTATATTAAATAAAGACTTCCTTTACTTGTCTTGCTACTCTGTTATGTGTGGCCAAGAATGCACAATTCAGAAAGCATCTGCATGCAAAGTTTGTGCAGCTGTTGATTTAAATTCTACAACTGGCACATATTCTAACATCATTTACAGCTCTCAGTCACTCTGCTGCAGGCATAAAACAGAGATTCAAAATAGATGTGCACTGTTGACATTTTAAAGTTGGCAGCAGGAAGGTGCATGAATCTTCTAAAAGTTGTACTTGCAGGCATTTTTGCTATACAGTGGTCATTAGTTCTGTATCACAGTATTTTAAGCAAAATAGAAATGTATCTTGGTGTAAAATTATACCAGACAAGAAGTTAATCGGTATAATAAAGTATCACATAGAACAGCAGTGGCCCTTTGCCCTTTGCCCTTTACTTTATTTATGCATGTAGGGGGCAGAGTAGGTCCTAAGACTAAGTGCCCCAGCCAGAAGAAGAATTTTAGGAAGGAGTTTAAGTACATCAGTGGTACAAAAGGCATTCCTAATGTTGCCTGCTAGTAGGCGTATTGGGTTGTTCTGATTTTATAATAAGGATAATATGCAGTGCCCACAGATTTCTACAACAGGGTCATGCATATAGACAGACAGTGAAAATTACTGTTCAGAATACATGTTTCAGTCTAGATAATGAGTGTTCACAAAAAGGATTTGCTAAAATATGTAGTTAAGACATGCTATAGTCTGAGAGAGAAAAACTTCTTTGGAAACTACTCTATTTTGTTTTTATAATTAGTAAAGGTGAGAGAGGTAATGGAAGTGGGTCACTTATGAGTAGGCAATGTTTTGCTGAAGACCGTAACTGCTCAGAACAATTTGAGCAGAATGCATACCTGTCATCAGCATCTTCCTCCCATGTCATGCAAATAAATTAAGATGGTACAAGTGAACAGCGAAAGAAGATAACTGTGTGTGCTTGTTGTATTACGGGATAATGTAAATAATATTAATGGGCACTAAAGCAGATGACTGTGCAAAGAGATGTATGTATTCCCATCATACCACCCATTTGTTAAAATGGAACAAAAGAGCAGCAAAGGAAATAACCCCGAACAATTTATCATGTAAACTTATTACATTACTGATTAAAATACATGTCCACAGAGAAATGACCATGCAGAGTTATTCATATATGCTAGTTATACTGCAACCCAATTAAAACATGAATAAGAAGCAAAAGTGATAACTATACTGAATGTGTGATGTACTCTTGTTATATTACTTGATAGCCAGTTAAATGACTCTGCTGTAATAATTTAAGAGTATGTGTTTCTTCTTTAACTCCTAAGTTAAGGCATGTACTGCAGCATAGTGCAGTTATTCCACCCTTGGTTTGTGTGAGTGTGTGTGTGGGAGGGGGGAGCATGTGTAATATGTGTGCATTTATTTGGAGGACACTGGAGAACTTACACAATTTCCAAGATCCTGCTACAAAACTGTTTCTTACCATAGCACTATCCTTTTATGGATTTAATTTTCTGAACCAATCTGAATTACCCATCAGCTTCCCTAATAATTTCCTTCCAGCTAAACTTAGCATCAAGAATGTTCAGCATCACTTTCAATGTGCATTAGGGGAAGAAAGGGCTATACAAAGAGAATAACTGTGATTTCTGTATTTGAAATTTCACAGCACAAATCTTGCCTGACAGTGTGCACCCTGCATCTCCTGTAACTAATAAACATAGTTGCCTGAGGCATATTTATTTTCTTTTTTATAAATGTATATTTATGCATATATGTGCAGGTAGTATTTATTCACTTGCACTGTTTTAAAACATGTAAGCTTACTGACTTCTCATTTACCAGCTGACAAGTTATCTATTGAGTACAAGATGGCTTTCTTACATGTTTTTTTTTTGTGATTTATAATTTGTATGTATATCACTTATATGCAAAGGGATTGCATTTTTTTATATTTTTTTTCCATCCTATCCCTGATAACCATCTATTTTTTTTTTACTATCCCATTAATTTATCAACATTGGGATTAGAGCTGTCCAGAATGTAACTATCATACAGACAGCCATGTGGGATACTCCCATTTTATTCCTTTTTTCTCATTTGGTGTCTGATAAGAAGAAGTAATATGCCTTCCTTTATGTGTGATCATTCAAGCTTATGCCTGGTGAAGGCTGCTATGAAGTTCATAGGCTCATAGGTGTTTACTAGGCTAATGACCACAAAGGCCGTTTTAAGCTTAGTCATGCACCACAAATCTTTGACAAATTATGGTACCCTTGATAAGTGCAACTAGGGGCTTGGGAGATGAAACATTTACAAGCAGAGTCCTGGGAGATGAACCATTTATAGGTTGTCTGTGTCCCTCAGAGACATAGGCATCAAGCCAGGGATGAATTTCTTGTTCCTCATCCAATTGTCCAAGTTACATTTGAAATGGGTTAAGGAGGAACTATGTTTTACATGGATGGGGGGCCTGTTCCAGAGACAAGGTAGTCTCTGGGATAGATGCCTGTCTCTCCAGCAGGTCCTATTTATATCAGAGGCAAGGTTTAAGTCTTTACAATGGGTAATTCTGGTTCAGTTTGTTTTGTGGATTTGCATGAGGCCCATCTGAGTGGGGTCTGACAATGCCCTCTGTGCCAGGCATAGATTTCCCCTCAACAGCCTGTAGGAGACAGAATACAGGTATAGGGCCCTGAGGCAGTCTACATAGGACATTTTACTTATGTCCTGTATTCTTGTACTCTTGTAAGCTGTAGACTGGCAGTGCCAAGCGTGCCCTAGGCCCATGGTGCTGCCTACCATACACCTCTCTCTCCAGTAGGTCTCAGAATTCCAGCAGAGCATACCACCTCCCACCATTCAGAATGGATGAGCTGATATCTGCTGCTAACTTCCAACATCCTGCATCTTGATTTGCATGTCTCAAACTCTAATCAATCTCAGGTCATCTGAGTTGTAGTCAGTTCCCTGTTACATGGGAAGGTAAGGTTATAAATGCATTATAAACCAAAACAAAAGGTTATAAGGCTAGTTATACCAAAACAAAAGGTTGTTTGTTTGGTTTATAAATGCGTTATGTTGTAAAGAACTATAATTCTACCATTATTTGTTAATGGAAAACAATGGTGGATGTACTATGGTATGGGCCTTTAGCTGATATAATTCCATGTGCCTCACACTTGTTTTTTAGGATCATGCATAAACAGAATTTATGTTACCTCAGCAACAGCAAGTAACATTAGTTCTGATACAGCAAAACAGTTACTTTCAGTGAACCCGCCCCCCCCCGCAAAGAAAAAAATATATATATATACACATATATATATATATATATATATATATATATATATATATATATATATATATATATATATACATATATATATATATATATAGATCTATATACATATATTTTTTTTTCTCTTGAGATTCTGCTCTCTTACGCACTCTGATTTAAATATATTAACTTCACAGTCACACAGCAGTAGTGAAATGGTAAAGTAAGGTTTACTAAGTAAGTTTTCCAAGCCAACATGTATACAGTTAAATATTTGAGCCCATAGAATCTGTTGCAGATAGGTGCATGACAATGCAGCAGTGACCAAGTCTTTTGAAGAGTCAGACGTAGCTCCACACTTTTGCTCCTGCTCAAAATGTTAGATGTAAGAGCAGCATTACATACATAAATGTTTGTTTTTCTACAATAAACATTTTTCATTGTATATATACAGACAATATATTGGTGGGTTGGTTTTGGTCACCCCTTCAGACATTGGCTTCAGCATCACCTCCATATATTCCACATTATAATCTTATCCTCCATTGATTGGTAAAATGATAAGTGTAACATCTTTCATATTTAAGGCAGAGGAGTAAGGAAATAGCCTTGCACCCCATATTACCTTAGGTATTGACCACTTTGACTTTGAGGCCCGCTAAAAATTTCATAAACACTGCACCCATACTAAGGACATAAGAAGGAACTCAACCACAGTATTCTGCTCACAATTATTTTTTATTATTTACTTATATATTTGTTATAATAGTATTACATTTTATATCTTAAAAGGGTTTAGCATGTTACAGTCGTGTTACCATGTTTCATATTTATTTTCATGTTATTAATTAAGAACATGGCTGAAGTGTGGGGAATAGTATAATATTTATGCAATAATGCTTATTGAGGTGAATGGTGTAAAACAGCAATACAGGAATGGTACGGTAAAATCCATGTGTGCATGAATAATGCGATTAGTGTGTGAGTGTGTGATATTACCATATATCCATCCATCCACAACCCCTTTTTCATATTTTTGCACATGGGGTCAGGGTGCCACTTGAACAATGACAATCATTTATTGCCAGGGTTCACACCACTGGGTAGCTAGCCCTGTTGCAGTTGTTCTTTCACACCACGTACTTGCACACACACTCACACCTATGGCCAATTTAGAGTGTCCAGTCTACCTACTGCATGTGGGAGGAAACCAGAACACCCAGAGGAAACCCATACAAACACAGAGAGGACATGCAGACTCCACAAAGAAGGCACCCCAACCAAGAATTGAACCAGGGAACCTCTTTCTGTGAGGCAACAAAGCTATCTGCTGCACTACTGTGTCACTCTTTGATATAAATATAAATAGATATATCTGCTGCTCACTTCTACCCTCCCCCACCTAGATCCTTTTGTACCCAAACCCTATTCAGTCTTGGGTCATCTAAGTTGTTGCCAGTGTTTCTTCCTGTTACATGGCAAGATAAGGCTATAAATGTATTATACTACAAAGAACTACAAGTCCGCCATTATTTTAATGGAAAACAATGGTGGATTTATTTTGTGTGTGTTCTGAATATGAATTTAAAGCTATTAACTGAAGGTATGTTACAGTTTGCAGTGTTTTTTTCAAGTGGGTTCTATGCTGGGCCTAGGAATTTAAATCAGTTTTTTAGTACGGTCCCTCATTTTTCAGAGCGTTGAGCTGTTTCCAGTCTCCGTTTCCTCCTGATATTTTATATTACACAAGTAGTCAGCCATCTTTATCTTTAAGACTCTTGGAAGCTAAAAGCTCTTCTGAAACTAAAACCAAACAAAAGATTTGGACTCCATTTTGCATTCAGGGAATTATGTTTAAACTACTCCACTTATCATTTAAATCAGTTTTGTCTGGTTCCTATTTGTGTTTGCTCTGAATCTAAAGTTAAAGATATTAACTGAATGCATTTTACAGTTTGTAGAGCTTTCACAAATGAAAAGTATTCTCTTCTATACCTAGATACTTAAATCAGTTTCGAGTGGGATCTCTCACCTATTCACCCTTTCATGTTGTGCCTTCAGACTCAGTGGCTTTTGAGCTGTCCTTTGCTACTGTACAAATGGCCTTGCAAGTTTTTCTCAGTCTCATCTCCTGTATATTTGCACTTGTAAACTCCTAACAGTCTTATCTCTTCTACTCATGTTATTGGGCACTGAAATATCAAACTGAGAAGGCCCATCCCAACTGTTAAAGCTTGAATTAGCCTCTGTTTTATGCATCCTCCAACTCTTATTACATATTAAGCTGTACTTACAGTCACCTACATTTTGATACTTTTATTTCTGTATTTTCTGTCAATTGTCTCACTTCTTATCAAAATTAACTTGTTTTGGGACCTTGGTTTTTGTAGCTACACTTGCAATTGCGTGACGACCTTGTTTATACACTACGCATTTTCCATAAGTAGAATTATTTGTAAATTTTAACTGTTTGTATTTGAAACCAGCACCTTAGTCTTGGAATTTCATTCTCATTTTTTGGAGCATTGTGAACTACTACAGAATCTGAGTCTCATGTGGTTATTTGTTACTGCATTTTTCCACAAGCAGTGTTACTGGCACTTTAAGCTGTGGTTTAGATTGTAGTAGTGACAGTATTGTAATTTTTGCTGCAGGAATTGTACTTCAGTGCTTCTACAGCTGTTTATACTCTGGATTTGCTGCCAGAGTCTTATATTCTGCTTATCATTTGCCTACTTAAAGCTGCATTCCAGTGCCTGTTTGTTACATTTGCTACTATAAATACATTTGCTACTGCTGCTCATCTGTTCTTGTATCTGCTACATTGTTACAGCCCTCCCAGCTGCCACAGATACATTAAGTACTGCTCTCCCTGCTACACCTACTGCTTGTACACTAGTTACAGTTTTTCCCTACCACCATTTTTAAAGCTAATGTTTCTGAAATTCTAACCTCTCTGGGGTCATTGAGCAGTAGCTCAGAGACATAGAACTAAGTGAACTCTGATTTGCTAAAGGTCCAGCAGTCACAGAGCTCCACTATTAGATTCATTTGATTAGATCCCTCTCTATTACATCTGCTAATACCTGCACAGATCTCTGCTCACTCAGGGTGTTTTTCAAGTCTCTGAGAAGCATGGAAAGCCCCAAACTGTGAGAAATTAACGTTTCATTAAACATGGAAGGAAAATCCTGCACTGAGCTGTTCTTAATGCATCCACACTGCTGGACTCACTCTATAATGAGTTGTCTGTGCAAGAGCTTTTCCCAATAGTACAAAATCTATATAACCTTAGACATTAAGGTCTGATGCTCAAATAACCTGGGCCAAGTACAAATAAACACACCATGAGATGCAGGACACTCAGGACCAGTTAACTAGGCAGTTCCCCATACCTAAGTAGTCAGTGCCCCAGACATTAATGTAGAGCACAGTGTGGGTTGTGTCTTTAAGAAGCATAGCAAGTGATGAATGTGCATATATAAATAGCAGGCACGTGCTATACCCAGTGCCATTTTGAAAGTGCAGCCAAAGAGTAAGCATGTGAGAATGAATGTAGTTAGTTTGTAGATAAGTAATCTAAGTTGACATTAATAGTTATAATTGTAATGTGCTTGTACATAATAAAGCTGCTTGAACAGATCCCACAAAGACTTGTCTGTTACATCATGACAACACAAGTGACATGGTATCAGAACCAGGATTCCACTTATTGATATTCACAGCTACAAGGTGCAGAGATAACAGTGAAGGTAAACTAAGAGAAACAAGCATGAAAAAGAGCCAGAAAAGAACCAAAGGTAATAAAAATGTGCACAAATAGTTGATATTGTAAAAAAGATAAAATGGAGCACTACAAGGGCATAAACCACATTTTAAACAAACAAGAGGTACAAAAGGTTTATCAATTAAGCAAAATGTTTAAGATTAAAATGTTTAAAACAAAACCAGTAGGTTTAAAGCAAAATGAGTATGTTTAAAGTAAAACAGGCAAGTTTAGAGTACAATGAGCACAAAAAAGTACAGTGGGCATGAAAAAAGATTATATGAGCAAAACAAAATATAATAAGGATAAAAAGGGCACATTAAGTATAAATAAAGCAAGGAGACTGCATGTTTTTTGGCAAAGTGCTGTGTTTTGGCATAACTATGGGCAGGATTCACGAAGGCTTGCACGGAGTGTAAGAGACGTGTAAGACTCCATGCAAGCCTCGCGATCCAGGAACAGCCCGAAACTCCATGTAAGAGACCAGCTAAAATGTCTCTTACATGGACTGGGCATGGATATGCTAAATACCTCACTTGCAGCTGAAAGGCATGCAAATGAGGTAGAGTAGTGATCCACGAAACAGAAAGCAGCCCGTGTAAGAGTCGTTTTAGTTACAGAAATGTACTCAGTTGACAACTGAGTACTTTTCTGCAAAAAACACAATGGAGCCATGTCAGCTACACATAAAGGGTGCATATGTGACAGGCAGCATGCCAATGGCCAAATATGTGGCCATTGGCAAGGTACCCCGATGCAAATATGAAAAAAAAATAATTTTTTTTCGGCGATCGCCGACGTTTAAACACAGCGCAGCCCCGCGCAAACGGGCTGCGCTGTATAAAACATAAAAATGAAGGTTATAAACCCACAAATGTGGGTTTTATGCAATACATGGATTTACAATGCAGGGACCAGCAGACCAAAAACAACATGGCCACTGTTTAGTGGTTGCTAAGGGGGGAAGCTGAGTCTAAGACATGTAACTAAGCCTTAGTAGGCAATCTGATGTAAATGAGGGTTAGGATACTGAATCCCACTGTCACATAGCAAATGAGCACATTCTGAGTAGTGTAAGAGATACATAAGGGGGAGGAATAGAGTAGGAGATAGGTGACATCATAGGGGGGAATGGTAGAAAGAAATGCAGTTCATTGGAGGTCAGTGTTACATGACAGATGTCAGACACAGATCATGGAAAGAGGAGTGCCACAAGATAAGCATGGGAAAGTCAAGAAATGGAAGGTGTACACTGTTACTTACACCAACATTTCTTGCTGGGCGTGCATGCGCACGTGCGCATGCCATGAGGCGCGGGTAGGACAGTGTGCGTGCTTGTAAGGCAGACTGAGCATGTGGGAGAGTGTTGGTAGACTTTGAAGACTGTTTGCGCTAGTGTGCACGTGTGTAGGGCAGATTGAGCATGTGGGAGCCTGTTGGCAGAGTTGTAACACTGTTTGCACTGGTGTGCGCGCGTTTTAACCCGAATAGGCAGATTCCAAACCGTGTAAGCATGTGTGCGCGCATGTAAGCCACTGTGAGCGTGTTTTTGCTGATATGCACGTTGCTACCCCCTGAGGAAACAGAAAGGAAAAAGGAAGCAACACAATTAGTAGGAAGCTAGCAGGGAATACTGCTGGAGCTAGCAGGTGAAAACAATTAGAAGCAGGCAATTACACAGGCAGAATAGTAGCTCAGCCAAGCACTTAAAACTCTGCAAACAGCAGTGCAGGATGTATCTGTCAAGAGACACTGCAAGACAGGAGTAAGCTATTAGAAGTGAAAACTGAAAAAGCTGACTCAGAGCAGAAATGCTAGGGGCTGCCATAGCTGTCATAACGAGACATAGGCGACTTGCTGAGGGTGGTGACAATGCAGATGGTGCCAGACAACCCACAGTGAGGAGACGGAAAAGAGTGTACAGGCCCAGGGTCACCTACCACGGGTTACATGAGCTGGAGATAGTAGAGTGCTATAGAGTGGACAGAGACCTCCTGCAGCAAATTGTCGAGCTGTGCAGGCCACGCCTCACACACAGAACCAACAGAGGGAAACCCATCCCAGTGGAAACCAAGGTATGTGTTGGCCTAAGAATACTAGCAACATGTACCTTCCAGAGACCAACTGGTGATATGATGGGGATATCACAGGCATCAGCCTCCAGGGTACTGCACCAGTTCCTGGATGCCATGTCAGCACATGTCGGTGATCATGTATATTTCCCCAATGCCCGTGAGGTATTGGCCAGCAATATGCGTCTCTTCCAGCAAATAGCGGAATACTCTGAGGTAGTGGGTGCAATAGACTGCACGCACATATGCATGAAAGCACCAGCCGGTGAGCGGGGTAGGGCCTACATTAACCGCAAGGGCTTCCCCTCCATCAACTGCCAGGTCGTGTGTGATGCCCAAGGCATAATAATGAATGTGTGTGCTGGCTGCCCTGGGAGCTACCATGATTCCCATATCTGGCATTTGACACAGCTGTACCAGACATTTGCCAATGGGGACATCCCACACAGACACCTAGTGGGGGATGCAGGTTATGCACTGGAGCCGTGGCTGATGACACCCATCAGAAACGCGCACACACCTGAACAGGAACGCCATAATGAGGCACACGCACAGACACGTAATGTAATAGAGCATGTGTTTGGGCTGCTCAAGTCATGGTTCCGGTGTCTGGACACATCTGGTGGAGCCTTGCAGTACTCACCAACTACATGTACCCAAATTGTCATGGTATGTGCTATGCTACATAATATGATCTTGCGAAAACAGCTGCAGCAGGACCAGCATAGGGCCGGGCCAAACAGCCCACCACCATTGCCAAGGCCATCACAGGCAGAGCGTGACTTGGAGGAGGAACAACCTGAGCCTGCCCCAGTAGGCAGAAGGAGGCGTGCCCAGTATGCCCTGGCCTTGGCAAAGAGGCAACGCATAGCACATACACTGGCTCAGTAGGAACCCTGGAAATGATACCCCTCTCTGACTCACTCATATAATAACATGGATGCCTAAAATGACATAACCTGCTCTCAAACTTGTACAGGGAGTGTAATATGTGCATCCGACAGAGGCAGCCCTGCAGCACCACCAGAGGCATGAATGCCATGTGTTAAGTAATGTAATACCATGTACTATATGCACACTTGAGGACCCTGACTAACATCCACCCTCACCAAGCATGAAGCCACAATATGACGATGGGATGATAAATTGCAATAATTGGCTGAAGTAATGCAGCTAGTCAAAGGGGAGCCAATGTGTGCCATCCTGGGATGACATGCTGAGCATGATATGATGCACCACCTGCTAGGGGTGGCATGCACCTATCGGTCCAGGCCTCATGGATACTGGCAAAGGCTGTCAGTACCCACAGCGTGCCCTGAATAGGTAAGGCTCAAAACACAAACCCACCTCCATAGGTACCACAAGGGATAAGAACCTAGATGTAATGCTACCCAATGCCAGAAGTCTAAACAGCAAGATGCATGCAGTGTAAATGCACCCAGTATGGAGAATGTTGATATCTGTCCTGTAACAGAAAACTGGGTCAAGGCTCACAACAGCACCCTAACACTACCAGGTTACACCTCATACTGTGCTGTACAGCCTCAAAACATGGAACACGCTACAAAAGGAGGGTGACTAGAAATAATTGTCAAGGATAATCACACCCCCATGTTGGTACCACAACAAGATGCAGCATGGACTAGCCATGGTCAAGTAACAGTGGCTAAAACCGCTTCCCAGTATATAGCCTGCTACAGACTACCGTCCTAACACCAGGAACTGCACCTGGCCTATGTTGGAATACATGAATATAACAAGCCCCCCAAACAACATTATATTGGTTGACTGAAAATACCCAGACATAGACTGGGAGCATTATACTAGCACCAACACTGTAGGAGAAAAGTTCCTAGAATCCATAAACCAAAATGCCCAGAAACAACGTACCACTCCCACAAGAGGGGTAAGCATACTGGATGTGATAATCAGCAACATGGGTACTGGATGGCAAGGTGAGAAGTGTATCCCTCACTGGTAATACCAGACCATAGAGTAATCACACCTGATATACACATCCTGACCACAGTCCCTGGCCAGAAAACCACAGTGAAAAACATGTGTAAAGCATAAGTTGCACCCCTCCAAACTGATGTGGAATCCAGTAAAGGCCCTGGGCAGGTGCAAAATATGGGACACACTGCAGAACCTGTTATACAGGCATTCCATGAACACAGCCAGGAATGCTTGGATTATGCAATCACAAATAACAACAAGACACAATGCCATACACGCAGGCATCTGGCATGCTGGACTCCAGCCATTACCAAACCATGCAAGAGAATGAGGAAGCTACTACATGATAGAGCAAACATAAAATGGGAAGTAATCACTGATCAGTAGTATGGCAATAAAATATGTCCAAACATACAATCCACTAAGGCCAGCTACAACAAGTAGAATCTGTGAATCCTGAGGCAATGTTACACCTGCCCCAAGTACACAGACAACCCTCAACACCCCCCAATAAATGCAAATATATGTGAGAGATGCAACCATTTATCCAAACCGGAGGCTGAGCTCCCTCAACTCAGTATTGTCAAAACTAGTCAGGAGGAGAAGGTAACCACACACACCACAAACCCAGTCCGACATAGACCAATCACAACTGTAAACCAAACACATAAACACAGAAAAAAATTCCCGGAGGCCCTAGTTACAAACACACCACACCAACAGAGGCCTACAAAGCAGACACCCAAGTAACCACAACCTCCAAACATAGCACATGCAACACAAAGCTGGTGTGCCAAACAGTCACAGGCCAGAAGGAGAAACAACATGCCTGATACAGTTGTAATAGGTGACTCTATAGGCAGACACACTGCTGTCCCACTCACCAGACTGAACATGGGAAAGGGTACAGTAAGCTGCCTGTAGGCTGCTACAATACGCCACATAACACAAATACGCAGGTCACCCCAAAGCAAGTAGAAATATGATGCAGTCATTGTCCATGCTGGTGTGAATGACCTGAGATGTACCTCCCTGGACTACATGAAAAGAGACATAGATGAGCTCTCTCTGAGTATGTACTTCAAGCCGGTATGACACTGGCCGTTTTTAGCATCCTACCCTCACCATGAATGATGCCACAGTACAAACACAGAATGATCAGCTTTAACAGGTGGCACAATTACAGCTGTCAGTCCAAGAGGATCTAATGTCTGTCTGCTTGAGATGTCATGCATGACAAGCCATGCTGCTGTTCCAGGGATGGCTTGCATCTGTTACCCCTGGGCGTCTGGATATTGGATAAGGCTTTTGCCACCTCCATAGAGCCATACGTAGGCAAGGCTGAAAAGACTATCCCACCACCCTAGAAAACATAAGTGTTAAGAAACATAAGGGTAATGCTGACCAATGCCAGATGTGTAAACCACAATATGCATGCTCCTGAGGCCCTCCCCAATATGGAGAACATCGATGTCTGTGCAGTGACATAAACCTGCTGCAAGCCTACTGACAGTACACCAGCACTACCAGGTTATACCTCATATCATGCGTTATGGCCCCAAAACCTGGACCAAAACATAAAAGGAGGGGAAATATCCATATGCAGCACAGACACCCATACGTCCAGGTAACTGACATTGCATGAAGCATCGGAGACCACCCATGTGCACCTAACTGTAGTCAAAACTGCTGTACAGTCTGTAGCATGCTACAGACCACACTTTCACACACAGGAAATCCACCCAGATATCCTGAAGACACTGGACAGTATTAATGCCCCACCAAATACCAAACAAGGTACTCACAAATTACCACATAGGTGGTAAACCATTATGTATGCAAGGAGTAATCAGGGACCTAGGGACACAAGTGGACAGTAACCTGTTATGTGACACTCACATTGCCAATGTGGCTAGGAAGACTGTCTATATTGGACACCGTATCATGAAAGGATTCACATCTATGTCAACAGAGGTCATTGTGCCCCTGTACTGTTCTCTTATCAGATCCATAATCTAGTACAATGCCTCATTTGGGATGTACCTTACCTGACACCTGGAGCGGTTAGAAAGACCTCAAAGGTACCTCACCAAGAGGATAAAGGGTCTCAAATATATGTCATATGCTGCCTGGCTGTAGACACCCCAGCTGAATGCAGTCACATACTGCCTAAACAGAGGCATTGCATGTCTGTTGTACAAGGCCTTGTCCAACACAGGAGTAATGGACATGCTCCACCCCAGAAAAACCAAAGCCATTGGAGCTGTGAGAGTGACAGATGTCAACCTCAACACATAATGAAATAGGATGTGCTGGAGGGACAGATACATAACCCAGAGGCTCCCCACACCCTGGAACAGGATCCCACTCCATGTTAGGCAGAGCCCCTCACTGACACTCCTCAGCAGGAATATTGCCAAGTGGATGGATGATCGTAGATGTACACTGGGGGTCTTCACTGTGTCATGTCCAGACAGAGGCACAGTAAAGTAAATCATAAATGGCCATAATATTCACATAGCAAGGGGCGGCAAAAGACACACACACTCTGGCTAGGCTTACAAATGCCCTAGGGTGGATAGCCTAGTATGAACCTATGAACCTATGAAGATGCAAATTGTACAGGACACTAAGGATAATCCCAAGGCTTACTCAACTGATGGTAGGAACCGTGTTGGGAATTCACAGATATGCTCTGAATCACACAAATATTACAAACAACATACCAAACACACACACATATTGCCAACATACAACCTGACAGGTGCAGTGCAACCCCCCCCCACAGAATGCAAAATATCTGTCCCAGCAGACTGCTGACCCCCTGACATCGCATATGCTGAGGTAACAGCCAGCATCTACAAAGCAAAACACACAGCAGCAATGGTATGAGATGGTGTCCTGGGCTGAGTCCAACATGGACTCCAAGAAGAATGGAATGCCAAATCACACTACTGCTCAATGTCAACCTTACCACAGGATATGTACCCAAAGAGCAGTGTACAACAACAGTGGTCCTTCTCAACAAAGGTGTTGCCTGAATGGATACTGCAAACTACCACCCCAGAATCCTGACAAGCTTGGTCTGCACAGCTATGGGAAGGATCAGTATGTACCGCAGACATAAAGATATCGGGGACCTACTGACACCGGACCCTACCCAGTGTGGCTGTCTTAAGTGCAGATCCTGCCCCTAAACATGTCTGGCCCATTTGAAACAGTCATTAAGGTCATTGATGAGGGCAATGTGGTCCACACAGCGTAGCTGGACCTTGCAAATGCTTCCATACAATACCCTACTTGTTCAGTATAGATATGTTCACCAGCTTAAATATAAACCCCTATGTCAGTAGAGGGGCTGCAAACCAGACCAAGGACAGAACTGACATGGTCAGACATGCTGCAGCCATGTCAGACTACAAACCAGATATAAGTGGCATCCCACAAGGCTTGGTCCTGGGACCTCCCTTGTTTCGTATATATGTCCCATAGGTACAGGCCAACATGGAAGGACTGTGACTGAACATGTATGCAGAGGACTACAAACTGCCCACCATATCTGACCCCAGCTGACACAAGCATCCCACAAAAGGGCCGCATAGAAACAGACAACTGGTGCTATAGCCATGTCAGCAAGCTAATTGCAGAAAAGTGTATAGTCAACCCCTGTGGATCTACAGTAAGTGCCCACCAATTACCACATAGGTGTTAACCCATTATGTACCTAACATGTAATGAGAGACCTGGGGACACAAGGTGATAGATATCCTGCATTGGACAAACATGTGTCTGTAGTGTTCACAGAAACATACCATATACCGACCTAATCATGAAGGTTGTCAGATCTAGATAAGGGGAGGTCATTGTGGCTCTGCAGTCATCCTTCATCAGCGTTACAATTGACTACAATAGCCCCTGTGGGATGTACCGCAGCAGACACCTCCGTCAACTGTAAAGTCCCCAACAGTACCTCACCAGGAGTAGCAAAGATCTTGAACAGATGCCATGTGTTGCCTGATTAAACAAACTGCAGCTCCACACACTGCCATACTGCCCACCCAGAGGCAAGCTGTGCCTGATGTATAAAGCCATGCCCAAGCTGGAATCAATGAACTTGCTGCACCTTGTACAATCTGAATGGCAGTAGCTATGCACATGAGAGACCTGAACCCCAGCACTGACATACATAGGACAAGCTGTACTGAATGATCCATAACACAGAAGCCACCCCCACACCTGAGTAAACTCCCAGTACAGGTTAGCCATAGAGTCACCCATCGACTCTCCTCAAGAGGAATCTTGATGAGTGGATGCGAGATGGTAGGTTTACCCTGGGTATCACTGTTATGTCACAGGTAGATGGAGGCACAGTATACTAACCATGACATATGTCATGGCAAACTCCAGTTACAATGTGTGTCGAAGGACAAACACACTCTCTGACTAGCATTAGAAATGGCCTAGGGCACATCGCTAGTGTTTGCCAATGTCCACCTATGTTGTGGAATACACTACCAGTGTTGGACAAGCCTGGTTTAAGTAGTCCATATCTGAACATAATGCAACATGGTTATATGTGCACAACTGGCCCCTAAACAGTCTGTTGTGCTCACTATGAAGATTTAAAGCAGTGATAGGCTAAAGCCCAGGATACTGTCCACCACAGTAAAAGTACTGAACCAGTACACTATATGGTACTCCAGTGTTAGGTCAGTATGAAAGGATGTTGACAACTGTATGCAAAGTAACCCATGCAAACCTGCAGGCACAGTATAATCCCTGTTGTGTTCAGACACGAAGCAGTTGGCCAGTAAGTACACAACATGACACCCAACACACAACCATAAACATGAGATATTGTTGAAGTTCACACTCATCCAAATATGTGGTGGAGTGCAGAGTTCAACATATGGAAAGCTCACACTGGGCATGCTCACACACTTTGATAAATGAGACATATGTCAGACAACATGCCATGGAAAGGTTGAACTGGGCATGCTCACACACTTAGGCCATATCTCCATTTAGCAGTTGCCACACATATCTGGTATTTGTACGTGTCATTCCAGGAACCAACCACATCACAGCAATCTGCCCAGTGCACACAGTTAAATGACTACAGAGACATAAGTGATATAGTGGATCCCCCTCATATTCAAACATCTTCCACAGATACATAAGTTGTTCATAGAAACAGGGAATGCTATGGCAATAAAGACCTGAAACAGTCTATCAGCAACAAATATTGTGCATCTGACAATTAAACATATGGGTGTAGAGGTCAATACTAGGCTGTTTGCCCTAGGGAAGGAAAGCTTAGCCAGAGTGTGCTTGGTGTCTGCATCCCCAGTACAGTAGGCTAATGTGCCACTGTAAAGTAGGTCACATAAGGCATCGTGTGAGGCTAGTGTGCTGTGCCTCTGTCAAGCAGGGACACAGTGGAGATCCCAGGGTTTGAATATGCTAAGCCACATCCATGTTGTTGGTGTGTGCTGGAAGAGGGTTGCTGAGGACCTCTAACAGTAAGTGGGCATCAATAACAGACTGAGGGGAGCCCTATCTGCATTGTCTGGACAACTTCACTGTCAACACTGTTTCGTGATGATTATGTGGGATTGAAGTGTGGTGCCAGTACTGTTCAGAGATGTCCTCCCTCTGTGGGCTACAGCTCTGCAATGTATTAGCTCACTCTGTCTGTTGGACAGCTCATATATGGCAGGTGTACACCTGACAGGTGTCCTGTTGTGGAGCAGTCATGGGTATATGGGGGATAGCATGATCAATGCAAACCTTACACATGCTCATAGAATGCAATTGTCAAGGATTATGCAGAGTGGCCAGTATAGTCCCACAGCATGGGTCCTTTGAAGTCTTCCACCCCAGTCTTCACAAGTGTAGAGTCTGCTTGTGATAAATACAGTTTGTTTGCAGTGACAACCTTGCCTGGGGGTGTGGATGGGATATGGATGTCCAGGGAAAGGTGAGTATGGTCGGATATCAACAATGGTGGTCTACCTCTGGTGTGGAACAGTGAGTACCCATGTTGCAGATGGACAGGTGCAATATGTATTCCCCCATGTGGCTGTGGTGAGTGGTTCTGTCATAGCACATGGACCCACAAATTGTAATGGCTGTAGGGTAATGTTGTAGAGGCCTGAGTAGTTCCCACACACAATATGCCTGTACCTGATGTTAACAACTGTAATGGTGTATGTGAACACCTGCATATCCCGGAACTGTTCCCAGGGAAGCAAAGTGTGTGTCCTGGATGTGGGAGGGGTGTTCTGGACTGGTTGTGTTGTGTGTTACAGGTCCTGTGATCACGAAGCATGGTATAGAACATAACCTGACAGTGCGATGTGCATATCTGACCCTGAAGTAGGTGGCTGCAAATGCATATATATGCTATCCCCCACCTGACAGGTAGTACTAGATGTACATACCTCTGTAGAAATAAAGATGTCAGCACCCTATAAATACTGCAGGTGCAGAACAGATGCTCAGTAATTCGGATAGTGCACTCTGCTAATGTGTCTCCCTCAAGTGTCATAATATAGTTAGGTAGGAGTTTGAACCATGCAAATGCTCAGTGTATGTGTGTGTGTGTGTGTGTGTGTGTGTGTGTGTGTGTGTGTGTGTGTGTGTGTGTGTGTGTGTGTGTGGGTGAGCGGGGTTGTTGTGTGTGCAAGTCTGTGTGAGGGAAATGTCCCTTTTGGCAACTGGGAAAACACTCTACAAGATGCACATTCCCCTTTCTAAACCCTGATGATGTCAGCACCCTATAAGTACAGCAGGAGAAGAGAAACTTCCCAGTAATGCGAATAGTGTGCTCTGCTAATGCATCCGTTTAGAGTGTCATAACATAGTTAGGAATTGGTTTGAATCCTGCAAATGCCCAGTGTGTGTGGAGGGGGGTTAGTGTGTGTGCAAGTCTGTGTCAGGAAATGTCCCTTTTGGCAACTGGGAAAACACTCTACAGGATGCACATTCCCCTTTCTAAACACTGATGATGTCAGCACCCTATAAATACAGCAGGAGAAGGAAAACCTCCCAGTAATGCAAATAGTGCACTCCGCTAATGCGTCTGTCTCGAGTGTCATAACATAGTTAGTAGGGGTTTGAATCCTGCAAATGTCCAGTGTGTGTGGAGGGGGGTAGTGTGTGTGCAAGTCTGTATGAAAGGAATGTCCCTTTTGGCAACTAGGAGAGCACACTACAGGATGCACATTCCCCTTTCTAAACACTGATGATGTCAGCGCCCTATAAGTACAGCTGGAGAAGGGAAACCTCCCAGTAATCCGAATAGTGCACTCTGCTAATGCATCTCTCTCAAATGTCATAACATAGTTAGGTAGGGGTTTGAATCCTGCAAATGGCAAGTGTGTGTGTTTGGCGGAGGGGAGTTTGTGTGTGTGCAATTCTGTATGAAAGACATGTGCTTTTTGGCAATCAGGAGAACACACTACATGATGCACATTACCCTTTCCAAACACTGATGATGTCAGCACCCTATAAGTACAGCCAGAGAAGAGGAGCCTCCTGGTAATCCGAATAGTGTGCTTCACTAATGCGTCTCTCTCATGTGTCATAACATACTTAGGTAGGAGTATGAATCCTGTACATGGTAAGTGTGTGTGTGTGGGGGGGGGGTAGTAGGGTGTGTGTAATTGCAAATGTGAGAGAACATTTCCTTTTGGCAACTACTACAATGCACCAGATGCTGCATATTCCCCCAGTAAACACAGGTGATGTCACCACACTATCAGTACAGCCAAACAGGGCTAATTGCCCAGTAATGCCAATAGTGCGCTCCGCTACTGGGTCTATTACCACTGTCAGAGCACAGATAGGTATGTTTTGGAAACCCACAACTGCCACGTGTGGTTGTGTCACACAAAATGACCATGTGTGGGTTGTTGTTCATAACAATGCATGACATTGCTTAAACCAGCAATGGCAATGCACACATGATGTATGTGTGTGATACATACACATATATACCTGTGACCTTCAGTAGTTACCATGTCTGACACGTGCCTCAAGTGGATAAATGGTATTTGCAATGCATAACATTATGACTGTGTCTAACTGTGCAGGGGTCACATGCGGTATGTGTATATACAGTGTGAGTTGTATATGGTATCATCCTAACAGTGGGGGATACACATCTGGTCTGGGCCATATAGTCTACATGTAGTCGATGAACAGGTGCTGCATGTTCCCACCTGTTGTGGGAGTGGTAACATGTTGTTCCACTGCAATTCAGTGACTACATGCTGGGAACCTTTCAGCTAGTGTGTTGTAGCTACAGTAATGCTCACACACAATGTTCTACTGGATGCAGTCCAGCCATATAAAGACATATCTAGAGACTGTCATATTCCCAGTGTTGTTAGGGAGGACAGGTGGGTTTCCTGTGTATGGGAGGATTGTGTGTGCCAGGCTATGAACCAGAAGGCAGTCCAACACACTGTTAGCTGCTCATGGATAGGCCCTGATGCTTTGTGCTGTGCCAACAACTTGGAGTTGTGTGTATCTGTGGTGCCTGGAGATACCACCCCCCTGTTCATGTGTGTTACATGTGTAGGGGACGACAGGCATGGTATGAGGTATAACCTGGCAGTGATGGGTTGCACCTGTGAGCCGTGAATCAGGAATCTGTTACTGCACAGATATTGCAGTTTACATTGCTGAGGACAGTGTCCAGTGCATGCATCTTGTGGTGTACACTGCTGGTGTTCTGTAGCATTACTGTTAGTGTCCTATCCCGTGTGATACCCGCGGAGGTGGCTATGTAATCTGTGTCCTGCAGCAAAAGGCACTATGTGTGTGTATCAAGGGGCTTCACCAATATACAATGACCCATGGGTGTCATGTGCAAGCTGCCCCTCGCAAATCATTGTGGCTTCCCTAGCATGTAAGCACACGCTGACAGCCATTGGATACCCTATGAATGACATTGGAGATTGAGCAGAATGTAGACATAGAACACCCTTCCTACATATTGTGGTAGCATACCTGGTGAGGGTATGATGGCAACCAAGGTCAGGCTCATACTGGCCCGTGCCACATGCTGAGAGAGCCCTTCTATGTTCCCTATCATGTAGTCCAGGGAGGTACATCTCAGGTCATCCATAGTGGCATGGACAATGACTGAGTCATATGTGTCCATGCCTCTGACTGACCTGTATGCATGTGTTTTGTGGTGGACCATAGTGCCCCACGGGCATATCACTGTGACCTTCACCATGTACAGCCTGTTGAGCGGGACCCCACTGCAGCGGCCAAGAGAGGTACCTGACACATCTGTAGCAGGTGTGTTGTGTAGCCCTACTGGCTGTGAGTGTGTGGCAAACTGGATGTGTGTGCCATGTGTGGCATGTGCTCTGTTCTGACTTAACGTATGCCTGTGTGCCAGCTGCGGAGGTGTGTGATGCTCAGGCAGGATGCTATTCTGAGGCTCCAAGTGTGCCCCAGTGTGTTCGGATTGCTGTCAGTGCGGGTCTATGTCAGACTGGTATTGTCGTCACTGTAGTATGTCATGCCACCTGACAGGGTATGGCAGTACTGGGTTCAGAGTGCTCAGTCCCCAGATTGGCTATTTGGTTGCATCTCACACATGTGTTGTACGTTCCTGGCCAGGGGAGAGGGTTGACTGCATACATGTGGCAGCTGTGACATTGCCACATGACTCACGTAAACCACAACTGGACCATAGAGGTGATTCACAGGTTATCTTTGCACATTCTACCACAGTAGTGTGATTGCCATGGTGATTACCAACACATAGGGCCAATGGGGAACAACATACTGAAGGTGAGTATGTGTGGGTGTACTGCTACTGATTTCATAGCGCTGGCATATATGACTGCACATGTGTGTAAATGCCAGGTAAGTCATATGCAATGTGTCACAGGCAACGTACATGCAAACAGGACAGACAGTGAAGTTCTGTCAGGTGGAAAATTGGCATACATATAGTACGCTATGCAGATGTCACTAGGAATCCACAGAAGCTCTGTAAATCTGCATTGCAGGTGGAATCAGTGTTCCAGGGAACCTCAAGCAAACATGCATGCAAACAAAGCTGCAGTAAGCAGGGCTGGAAGTAGTCCATTGTACAACAAAGAAGGGGTACCACTTCCAGTAGTTAACAGTGCAAATATGCAGGCACTATCAACATGTACCCAGGAATGCACAGCTCAGATGTCCATGGTAGAACTGATATTATTTAATATTTAATTTAATTTAAATTAAATTGGTACTGCACACATATCAACATGCGCAAACATCCACATTGCATAGTCGTTGTGGGCAACATGCCACCATTAGTGTACATGTCCATCATTGCGTATCACTACTTGCATTAGCTTCTCCCCTGTGCTACCTATGTATGTGGCTATCTGTTGACATCCTTACCACCGGTATGAAATAATGTGCAGCTGTTACACTATGGTACTTACTATGGGTGTAGATAACAATTCAGGACAGTCATACAGTTACTGCATCAGGCATGCTGGGATATACACACATTCATATCAGCACACTGTACTGTTACCAACATGATACTAGTAATACACTTCTATGTAGTCACCCTGTGCATCAGCAACATGTTAACCTGTTCCTGCACTGATGTTGGAGATTGCAAGATGTGGCACAGTTTCATCATATGCACAGGGTGTGAACTAGGTATGCCTGAGTCTGCCACTGATACCACCAACTGACATGTATGTGTATGTGTGTTGGTGAGGGACAGCAGAACAGGGTGAGGCACTGTTGGTGCAGTGTGTGCGTGTATGTGGTAGCCCTAGGTGTTAACATTTTGCATGTGTGTATGCATGCACACAGTTCCACCTCATGGCTGCCATATACTGGAATTTGTGGACAGCCACAGACTGCACCTGGCAGGTCATACAGATCAGTGTCTGTGGCCATGGACACAGTACTTGTGCCTGGCAGGGGTGCTACGGACCGTATCCGGTACTAAGCCAGACTGGGTACTGTCATCAGAAGTGGGAGTTTGTTGACTGGACACAGGTCCCTGTTGGGACTGTCCAGAGCCACGTGGTCTCCTGGGGCGGTCTGATGACAGCACAGACCCAGCATTGCTGGGGCTGCTGCTGGCACTCTGGGGGCGTCCGCGGGCCTGTTGTCGTCCGTGCCAACTGCCAGCTGCTGCTGTTGCTGGCATACGGCCACGTCGACGCCGCAACCGTCCACCATTGCCCTGGCTCATGGACATGTGGTTGTGGAACTGCTGTTATATGTCCCCACAACGTCTGTCTATGACATCGGTGAAATTACAGATAGCATCCGCGATGTCACGCATACTGTCAGTCATGGATGTGCGACATGCTCTCAGCTCCCTCAGACCCTGTCTGGTGTACCTTTCCATATGTGACTGTACCTGCATGACAGCCCGAAACATAGCTGAGGTTGACAGACCTCTTTGGGCATGTCTGCCATAGGCAGAACGGTCACGGATGCTCCCATGAGAACCCATGGGCAACTGTCTGTGTGGTACCATCTCAGGACCCTGCCCATGGCTGCTGTGTGGGGAAGCATGTGTCACAGATACCACATTACCCTGGTCAATGCCCACTGTATCCTGTCCATCACCTAGGGATATTGGTGACATAGGATGTACTGGCAGGATGACTGTGTGCAATGATGGGGTTGACAGCTGTGTACTGTCAATTGGCTGACCAATGACGGACCCTGACACACCTTCCTGTGCCATTACACAGATATCATCATTATCAGTACCTGTGGCACCAGATTCAGGTTCCCTGCTGCAGGACACCAGAGCAGCACCAGAACCTGTGGGAGGAAGACAGGAAACACAGTTTACAATGTCTACACAATGTTACCAGTGATGCACACATGCACACGTGGACACATGCACACATGCACACATGCACACATGGACACATGCACACATGCACATGTGGACACATGCACACATGCACACGTGGACAAGTGCACACGTGGACACATGCACACATGCACACATGCACACATGCACACATGGACACAGGCACACATGCACACATGCTCTCATGCACACGTGCACACATGGACACATGCACACCCCGCAGTATACACACAGAACACTACTGAGTTACACTATTATTACTAGCACTATCAGGACTATTATAGGTATTGTTAAAACACACTCACCAGCATGGATGGGCTGCCTTTCTGTAACACTGGAGGGACCTGCAGAAATGAGGGGATTAATGTCAGTGGGCACAACTGTGCCATAGATACTGCATATGATACAGTTCAGTAGTACACCAGTTGCCTTTCACATGTCAGCTGCTGATATTGGCAATATCACACCTGCACAATTACATACTATGTTGACAGCTACATACCAAGGACATACCTTACACATGCATAAACTAACAGTGTACAGAACAGTCAAGTGTACATATGGCATATTACCTACACACTCCATTTCGTGTTGCTGTCTGGATCCAGCCTCCATCATAATGCAGGTGTGTTGCTGTTGATGTTCCTGGGCTGGAGCCACAACACTTAGGAGTAGCCCCTCCAGTCTGGTGAGGGGGGGGTGTGTGGCCACCCCACCTCCTGTGGCGACCTGTTGCCTGTGGATATCCGACGCACGCTGATGGACATTTCTGATTAAATCACTGCAGTGATGTCTTACCTGCTCATATGTCCTATTATGCGTGCCAATGTCATTTACCCTACGGACACGGTCTTGCCACAGTGCAGCCCTCTCCTGCTGATTCTGGCTGATGCGGGAAAACAGTATGTCATAATCCTGCACCAGGCTCTGGTGTATCTCTTCATCTTCTGCAGCAAGGTAGGCAGGATTTCGCTGATGCGCCATGTCCCTGAAAGAGAACACAAACAGGATATCAGCAAACTATGTCAGCAAAATATGGCACACATACTATACATGATACTCAGCTGTAGTGATATACTGCTACTCCCATATGTAGCACGTGTGTGTCTCTTGGTGGATACACATGTACATGGCCAGATATCAGTGCTCAGCCAACACCTGTGCAACAATACCTGCCACATTCCAGACAACATAGTACCAAGCCCCATTGGTCAGCACACTGAGACAGGTCCAATGCACCACCTCACTCTGGGGGTTCATAACAAGGTACTGTATGTGGAACGTCATCCACTAGTGTGATTTGGACACAAAATAATCGGCCTGGATATACATATCCCACCACCACCACCACCAGCACAGTAGACTACTTTGATATATATGTGAATAGACAGATTTTCACTTGTTAGGACTGAGATGGTATCCATGCAGCCCACTGGGCCAGTGGAAGCCACAACCCACAATGCAGACCCATTTGCAAATGCTCCCCATGGACATCCCAAAGAATGCATGGAACATGCACACACAATTCTAATCCAGACCCTATGCACAAAGGTTAAGCATCCTGTCTGGTGGACCCCAGCCAAAGACAAATTGTATAACGATAGAAGGAGGCTACTGCAGGACAGAGCAGATTCACATAAAGGGAAGGCATCTGTGGTTGGCACTAGTAATAAGCTAAGTTCTCTCATAACAACATCCAAGGCCAACTCTGAGAGGGAAATGGCCAAGGACACTATAGATAACCACAAGGCCTTCTTCAGTTTTGTTAGACACATGGACCAAAAGCCTCAGATATGCTCTGAGTTAGTACACACCTACATAAAATTCACTGAACCCACAGATATTGGCAACATTCTGGCAGACAGGTTCAGTGCAAATATCCCCCCTCCTTCTCCCCCAAACTTAGAAATACTTATCACAGCTGAATGTAACCTCCCTATCATCTCAGATGTCCAGGTGAGGGTAGCCCTCAGCAAAGCAGAACACACAGCATCAATGTGACCTGATGGTATCCCTGGATGTGTGCTACGTGAACTCCAAGAGGAGATACAACCACATATAAAACTGATATTTAACCTTGGCCTTACTACGGGATATGTACCTGAACACTGGCATACAGCAACAGTGGTCCCACTCCACAAAGGAGGCCCCTCTACTGACCCTGGGAACTACCGCCCCATAAGCTTAACCAGCCTGGTCTGCAAAGCTATGGAAAGATTCATTATGGGACTCATATACAGCAATATTGGGTACCTGCAGACACTTGATCCCACCCAGTTTGCCTTTGTGAAGGGCTGATCCTGCCTTTTGAACCTGGTTGACCTTTTCAAAACAGTCACTACAACCATTGATGAGGGCAAAGCAGTCCATACAGCCTACCTGGACTTGCCTAAGGCCTTCAACACAGTACTCCACTCAGGCATCATAGACAAGCTCATCAGCTTAAATGTTAATACATATGTCACATGATGGGTTGCAAACTGGTTGAACAACAGAATCCATAAGGTCAAAATTGCGGGAGCCATGTCAGACTCAAAGCCAGTCACATGTGGTATCCCACAGGGCTCTGTCCTAGGACCCCTCTTGTTTGGCATTTACTTCTCAGATGTGAAAGCAAACATGGGTGGGTTGTGGATGACAAAGTTCCCAGATGACTGCCAACTAAGCGCCATAGTCGTTACACCAGCTGACACACACATCCTACAGACAGGCCTCACTGAAACGGACAACTTGTGCCAGAATCATGGCTTAACACTGAATGACATGTAATGTATAGTCATCCCCTTTGGGTAAAACCATGTGCACACAACTTATCACATAGACATACATATAGATACAGACCAATAACACATATGGAGGGTTCACAGTATGTAGACTATTAACTTGTTACTTTACATTACCTGTGTTTGTCGCAGCTGGTTGTGTTACCGTTAGTATAGCTTCCTGCTGCTGTTACCCCAGCTTGATACTGACACTGATGACAGCTTCAACTTAGCTTGTCTTACGTGTGGTTTTTGTTTGTGTTTTTATTTTCTTTTTTTCTTTCTTCTTTTCTCTCTCTCTCTCTGCCTCCAGATGGTGCAATGAAAGTATTGCATGTGTGGAGTGGGTGTACAGGATGCTTTTGTAGGTATCTGCATATGTCCATGTGATGGCCTCTGCACCAATTGTATGCCAGCATTTGCTAATTGCATGCAGCCAGTTGTGTACTGATTGCAGTTCTCATTGTGATTTCAGGACAGTGCTATAAAAGGGTATGTGAGATAGCCATTGCCCTTTCAGATTGTAAGTGCGGGGACCATGCTGGTATGCTGTGGACACTGTTCTGTGAGTGTAAAGGTTAGTATCTCTCTCATATTCAGGCTGTGTTGTAGATTCACATTTCTCCATTCATCTCTCCTGTTTCCTGTACTAAGTGTGTATGTAGACTGACACCTACAACTATATATATATATAAGTATATACATATATTTATATACGTATAATAACTGACATTATTACCTACTAGCTACCAACTAGCATGGCTGTTTCTGTTCACACACTACTATTATAGAAATCCACTAGATTTGACAGTAAATATGCATGACATGCTTTGTGTACTACACATCCTATATTCCCTTTACATTCATTCCTACTATTACATGATATATTTATTGTAGCAGAATGTTTTTATATAACAGTTATGGCTTAGTGGTAATTCATGCAGACTGCTGTTTCCAAGGTCCTGGGTTCGGGACTGACAGTGGGATTTTATTTTGCTTTTGAACTGACTACAGGACCTGTCAATCAGAGTGACTAAGGCACTTTTAAGCAGTTGTAACCGGGTTAGTGCTGGTTTGCGCGGAGCTCCCGCATGCACACTGGTGTTCAGCTTCACGCACACCCGCTTACAACCGCTTAACAGTGCTTACTCTGGGGCACACCCGCGCTATTTTCCTTGAAAGAAATGAAAATGGGGAGACAGGAAAGTGGTGAAAAAGGGGTCACAAAGAGGGTAAGACAGTAGGGAAACAAGCTTGGGTTTTGCAGGAGGGATGTAGGTAAGGCCCATAGCTGCCCATTTCTTCATCAGCAACAGCTGTGCATATGTTTGTAATTTGGTGTGACATTTGAAACCTTCCACCCCTGAGAGAGGTGTCAGGACAACAATAATACTTGTTGTACAGCCAATTGTAATTGATAGTTTCCATGTCCAGCAGACATGTGTGCGGAATGGGCAGCTATGTATGGGGCATAATTTATTTGTGGGTACAGAGTGCCCTTTTTTTTTCAGGTGAGAGTGGTATGTCAGGTAAAGGAAGTTGGTATAGCTGGGGAGGTAGGTTGGGTAGGTCAACAGACAAGACAAACAAGACGCATACAGGAGCGGTGTATGACACATGTGGGGGGGTTACACAATTGACGGGGACGGATGTTTGGATATCCAGAGCCCATGAGCCCACAGATGGCAACAGTGGAACTGATATCCCCACCCATGGGCAGTTGCCACTGTTCCTTCACTGCCCAGGATGGGGCTGTGCTGAGGGCTGTGTAGGCTGGGCAACAGGCATGCCCGTAAGTTGTGCCACCTGTGCCTCAAGCTGGCATAGGGGCCCAAGAACAGATTCCTGGATCTCCCTATGCACCACAGTCCGGACGCTACGGAGGGTGAGTGGTGGTTCTCTTCCGGCCACACTTGCAGAGGGGGGACGAGCCCCATCCCCTGCAGTTCTTCCACCCGCAGGTGGCACAAGGCCACCGGAGGAGGGTCCAGACTGTGCACTACTGCCAGGTGCACTCGCCAGCTGAGGTGGGAGAGGTGGGTCCACTGGAACCCGCCTTCCCTGTCGTCCTATGTTTTGCATTATGTCATGACAGTTTGGGTTAGTAACATACAATACCATTGGCAATTAGTTGTAACAGCATGCATTAGTATTCCCATTAACCAAACACCCAGATATTCACAGCATTAAACAGCGAGTATAACACATGCATAATTTAAACAGCAATACACAGTCCAACAACATGCAGGGTTGATTGATGGCAACAGGCCATCAGGTTTGGATGTATGAACAGGGCAGATGCATCAACGTACATGCAAATATGTATGACCCAACAGGACAAATTTCCAGGGGTGTTAATTGTGATTGCACATACCAATTTCATGTGGAATGGATTATATGTGGTTATAGGGTAGGGTGAAGAAAATAAAATTAACACCTTCAAATACCAATACATATGCTGTACATTTCTAATAGCTGCAGATATATACACACTACTGTTCTACCTACAGTTTCCTATGTGATAACTACTTCAAGTTGGTGATAGGACTGTTACTGCTACATCAATACACATTTTATTGTTATTCATACACGTTCATATCTGGCTTTGTTCAGCTACATCATCCTGCTACATTTGCTTTATATAGCTATAGACAACTGTGGATGTTTGGTATTTCAGACAATCATACTATCTGCATATCGCAGACTGAGAGCAACATATCCAGATTTTGGGATACACATTCCAGCTGCAGCAACATTTTGAACTCATTTCGCAGTTTGGTTCTGCTTGTCACATTCACTTCATTCTGTACTGACTGCAGTATACTTTATTCAGGGGTTATTACTACTTTATTGGTGGATTCATAACTCTTTCTCACACTCTCTCACTTGTTTTAATTTTACAATTCAGGGTGGTACTTACTTCTAGGCTTTATTGACATGTTTTACCTGTAGTTATTACAATCCTTTCCAACAGTCTCACTTCTGTCATGTTTCAGTATTTCAACAGGGATATATTTCACACATGTGATTTGCTCATCTTCTGCAGCTGTACTTTTCAGCCTGCTGCAGGTTGTGTACTATTATATTATAGGTGGGGCATCTTTATTGCAGACTTTATTTCAGACATTTTCATTTTTCTGTTTGGATTACAGACTGCAACACACTTTTGTAAGCAAGCAATACTTGCAAACACTCTTACACTGTTACTTGCACATTTTATTACTTAGTGACTACACTGCACTCTTTTGCTAACTGTCATACTTTTATATTTCTTTACAGTTACAGGGAGACGATTACTGACCTGCCTGGTGGCGAACCGCACCAGCCTATCGCCATAGGCTCTGCGGTTTGCAGAATGGACACCTGCAGTTGTAATATAAATAAAGTAATATTGGAATACACATCTCCATAATATCAGCTTGGTTAATTTCTTACATACATAATTAAATGTAACTTACTCAGTAGTGGGGCGTTGGGCATTTGCCGGGCCTCCTGGATCCAAAGGTTCAGTTGGTCCTGCTTACATCTCTTCAGGTCCGCATGGTGGTGACAGACCTGCTCACCAGTCCTTGGAATCCCTGTGGCACTGGTGAGATCATGAGCCAACCGGTCCCATGCCTCAGCCCTATATGCTCCCCACGGGACCTGGCCCTGCATGAGTTGGACCTCATGATTGTGGACAAGGAGCCAGATGATATATCTGGACTCAAAGAAAAACAACACCTCCACTCCTTCAGAAACTCCAAAAGTTTTAGTATACAGAATGAGAACACCAACTGCTGTGCGTTTGAAAAGTTTTTTAATTCTGGTACCTCGGCCTTCGCCTTCTCCTGGAATACAATTTGCATAACAAACACCCTATAGATATATCTGGACTCCTCAACACCCGATCTCTGTGCTCGGAAGCAACTACCCTCACCTACTCCTGACATTCTGGCTGCAAGTTAGTTCTACAATCGGTTATGCTGTGTATTCCCTCCTATGAGGCTTATATATGCCGATTTTCCCGCACTTATCTGTGATTGGCCATTTTGGAATTGTATCAGCTTCACAAAACCTGCTTTGTCATGCTCCTCTTTCTATTCATTCCTATATATTTGCTATTACTGCATTTCTAAGTACAGCTGTTATGGTTTAGTACCTTGACTATGGTGCATGGTATTCTGGGTTCAAACCTCGCCACTGCTTTTTATATTGTATGACTGTCTAGACAGGCTAGGGGGTGTGTCTGTGTAAAGGCAGTTTTGTTACAGCTTGCTCAACATTGCCCGTCGGTTAGCTTGGCGCGGTGCGCAGCTCCGCGCAAATGGGTTACACTGGTTTACACCTCATTTGGCTGTCAGCACGCATTTTACGCTCAGCTCAGCTAGGGGCACACAGTTTCAGCATGTTAAACCACGACTCACCTACGGGCACTCATTTTGCACCTGTTGAACCATTGCTCACCTACGGGCACTCATTTTGCACCTGTTAAACCACTGCTCACCTACGGGCAGATGCACTCAACTTGTTAAACTATAGCTCAGCTATGGGCACATCTGGCATTTGTTATTATTTTATCTCACATTTCTTCACAATAAATGGCCTATTTCATTACATTTTACATAAAATATAATTTTATATGTGTATATATGTGTCAGGGACTTGTTTCGTGCTTATTTCACTAAAAATAAAAATTGATGTTGTGGGGGCTTGAACCATGACTGGCTGCTTTTCAGCCGATGTCTTTACCGCTACACTATTGCTTTTTGGCTTACTTTGCATAGTTAGTTCTTATATGCTTTTCCACTTACTGCTAACTGTGGCTGAGCTACGGGCACGCCCGCACAAACAAGCGCACTCATGGGCAAACATCTTTACAGTTTAAAAAAAATATAAAACATGTTCATTTATATGAATTTATGTTCATAGTCTGTGGGGGCATGTGTTCTGTTGTGTTTATTCACATTTCCATGTACTCTGTCGTGGGGGTTTACTTTGGGCACTTTTACTCTTCTGGGGGCGTGTCCGCTTGTAGGGCTCGGCCTACGGACACGCCCCCTACTGTCTTCCATGGACCGTGTTAGCCTTAGGTGTGATTCAGCATGCCCTCATGCATATGCATGACATGCTGACGTCACACCGTTTAACTGCAGCCTCCATGTACGCCTTGTATCTCTTACACGAAGGCTTTGTGAATCCTGCCCTATGACTTCATATTGTATCAAGGGGATAACTAGAGTTATTCAAAGTATCTCAAAGTGTGTAAAAATTATTACATCGTGTGCTTATTGCTGTGCATGTATTCCGAAGAGTTTATTTGTGTGCAAAGTGCAACTATTTCGTAAAGTACAGTCATTTTGAGACATTTCTTATGCTGGGGGGGGGGTCTATTCGTGAAGTACTGCCATTAGAGAGTGTTTCTTGTACTGTAAAGCATTATCTAGCAAAGCACCACCATTTTAGGAAGTTTCACCGTGCCATGTATTGTTTATTCACAAAGTGCAGTTACTTCAATGTTTCTTGCTCCGAGCTTCTTCTGCCCAGTTCATTCACACAGTTCAGTTATTTGAACTGTTTCTTAAAATGATGATAAATGACTTTCACTGTACCACAATTTCATGAGTGTTACAGTGCCCGAGAAACTTATTTCACAAAATTCAATTATTCAGAAGCTTGTTGTGCCATTGGGAAAAGTTAAAAATACTGGCATAAAATTCTGGCGTATGTGTATCTGTGTATTATTGTATTTGATAAGAATATTGCAGAGAATTGGAGAATATTTGAGCAAGAGAATGATATTTTTATACAAGCAGCTTATTCTGACAAAGATGCACACACCAGGGCCTTCATTTTGCTAAACCTAGCTGGAGCAGAGGCCATTGAAAGAGAGCATTCATTTGTGTATGCACCAGGAGTATATGAGAGATAAGGTGAAAATGATTATATTAATGTACAGGCTGAATCAAGGGAGGTCCCTGAGTGTGTGAACGGCAAATTCAGAGAAGTGTACAAACTTCAGAAAATATTACATTAGAGAGGCATTTGTTTTACATGAGAGATCAGAAACAAGGGGAAACTTTTGCTTATAATACTGACCTGAGAAACAGAGCTAACACATGTTGGTTTGTTGACTTAAAAGATGAGTTAATAAAGAACAGGTTTGTGTGTGATGTTAATAGTGCTACTGTGAGAAAGATTTTGCTTTGTGACAGTGAGTTAACGCTGAGTAAAGCCATTGAGATTTGTCAACTCCATGAATTTACAGAAAGACACACAAGTATGTTTGCAAATGACAAGAGTATGATTTCAGCAGGCTCAACAGCAAATGTAGACAGTATGCAACATGTGGCAAACAGAAGCAGGCCTAAGCACATGGCAGCCACAGCCCCTGCTGGCTCACCAGGGAAACCACAAAGTTTTCCATCAAGTTCTAAGAAAGGAGCATGATCTGTACAGTACACGGTTAAATCGACAAAATGCTCAGTGCAGTACAAGTGTGAGTCAGCAAAACTCAAATCCAGCTTTATTGTTAACTGTCACAATTGTGTTCTGTTGGGAGGGTGGCCTAATGGTTAAGGTGTTTGTCTTACAAACACAAGGTACAGGGTTTGAATCTCACAGGGGATAATTGGCTAGGCTTAAAATGGCTTGCAAGGGCAATTAGCCTAGTATGAACCTATGAACCTATAATTGTGGTGCAAATCATGAGTCTAAAAAATGCTTAGTGTTTGGTCAGCAATGCCACAAGTGTAAAAAATAAAACCATTTTCAAAAGTTTTGCAAATCAAGCAAGCCCTACACAGTTACGAAAAAGGGTTACTCAAAAAAGCTAATTGATCATGTAGACTACAACTCCTCTTTCTATGTAAATGGTGTATCAGTAATTGGTAAATAAGTTGATGCGGTAAATTTGTTGGTAGAAAACAAAGTGTGTTGTAGTGTCCAAATCAATAATAAATCCATCAAGCTCAAAGTAGACACTGGTTCAAAGTGTAATGTTATATCAGCAGACACATTTGTTAAGTTAAAAACTAGCAAGCAACTGAAGTACTTTCATGTTACTTGGCTAAAATCTTTTACAGCTTGTTATTCTATGTAATTCATACACCTGTGCAGTCATTATTGGACCTCAGAGACAGTTTGAAAATAAATATGTTTTCTTTTACCAAAGAAGTTCATCATATAAGCGCATATCCTAGTTCTGATTTTTTTTAAAGCCATTTTCTCAGAGTATGCTAATGTTTTCAATGACAAGTTGGGAAAACTTCCAGTTGTGTATTCAATGAAGTTAAACCCAGAGGTCAGTCCAGTAGTCAGACCAGTGAAAAAAGTTCCAGTAGCTATGCAAAATAAAGTCAAAGCTCAGTTGGATAAAATGGAGCAGCAAGGTGTAATTTGTCCATTCACAAAACCAACTGAATGGGTGTCGTCCATGATAGCAGCCCACAAGAAAAGCTCAGATGAAATCAGAATATGTACTGACTCAGGAGATTTGAACAAAGCATTAAAATGACCACATCATCCAATGCATACATTCGAAGAGGTTGCAGCCCTAATACTAAATGCCATTGTTTTTTCTGACTTGGATGCAAAAAGTTCATTTTGTCAGGTGATGCTTGATCACAAATCCTCATTACTGACCACTTTTTGTACTTCATTTGGAAAATATAGATTCCTGAGGATGCCATCTGGAATCATTTCTGCAAGTGAAGTCCTCCACAGCGCAATAAAAAAAAATTTTCAGTTTATCCTTATGCTATAATAGTAGATGATTTATTGGTTGGAGGCAATGGTGAATCAGAGCATGGCAGAAACCTTAAGACAGTTATAAACAGAGCATGTGAAATGAACTTAAAGCTCAATTCTCTAGAGTGCAAATTCAAGCTACCAGAAGTTACATATGTAGGTCATTTATTTACCAGCACTGGCTTAAGACCAGACCCATCTAAGCAAGCAGCTATTCTTGAGATGTCAGAACCAGATAATATTCAAGCTCTACAACATTTCCTTGGCATGGTCAACTATTTAGGCAAGTTTCTACCAGACTTCAGTGAGGTGACAGCACCTTTGAGAGAGCTAACTTGCAAAAATATTACATGGTCTTTGTTGGAACAACACCATATAGAATTTGAAGGCCTTAAGCAGAAAATTACCACCCCACCTACATTAAGATATTATGATGTGAAATAAACCAGTAACTCTTTCCTGTGATGCTTCAAAACTTGGTCTTTGGTCTGTTATTCTTCATGAAGGCTGACCAGTAGCCTATGCATCTAAAACACTTACTGCAGAGATGCAGCTGCATCTTGGGAGAAACAATCTCAAGCAAACCCTGAAACCCCATATCACCATGTAACTAGCTGCAGAGCTGCAGCTGTATCTTGGGTAGAACAATCTCAATCAAACCCCAGAATTAAACCCCACTAGTAGAACCATAATATCAAAAAGCTTTACAGTAAAAGGAAGATAATTTTGACCAAAAGTAAGAATGTTAATTCGCAGAGTGATAGAACTCTTTTCATTAAAATAAACAAATCTGGAGCCCAATAAAAATAAATTTGTGGCTAAAATAGCCACCCATGCCAAAGGCAACCACATGGCCTTTGCTGCATTGTAACCTCCAAAGAACAATGCACAATGAGCTGAGCTGTTTGAGAATGATATTATGTACATTGATGCTGAAGATATATAGAGCTTGCCAGCAGATAAGATCAGCTCAAATTGTATTGCTCTCTACAATCCTTGTATCCAACTTTCATACAAAACCAAGTTTTAAAATGCTTTTCAAAGCTAAAAATACTGCATCAATGGGGCCTAACAACATCCATGAATAAATCTTAAATAGGATGAAGCATGATTTAGCTACCCCACTAACAACACTGCTCAAACTCGGCTACTACAGGTTTTGTACCAAGTGAATTGGGAACAGCTACAGCCATTCCCCTACATAAGGGAGCACTTCCACAGACCTGTGCAGTTACAGACCCTTATGTCTGGCCAGCCTCATATGCAAAGCCATAGAAGGACTTATCATGGAACTAATCATTAAAGACAGAGGGAATTTCCAAATACTGAACCGGTCTCAGTTTGGATTTGTCAAGGGGAAGTCAAGCTTACTCAACCTAGAGTTTTTTTTTTTTTTTTTTTGAAACAAGCAATGGAGGAAGGTAAAATGGTGTACAACACATAACTTGATCTGGCCAATGCTTTTTACATAATCCCCTACTCAGGCATAGTAGAAAAGCTGCATAAAATGGGAATAAACACCTATGTCATCTACTGGATTTTTGACTGACTACAGATAGGATTCAGGATGCAGGAGATCAAAATCGGGGGGGGGGGGGGGCATTCACTAGTGGAGTCCACAAGAGTTGGGTGCTGGGACGTCTACTGTTTGGCATCCAGTTCTCTAAAGTAAAAATCATATGTGATAGCATCATAAGTAGTTGAGCACATCTAATTGAATATACTGTACTGGGTATGCATGCTAAAGCTTATCCTGGAGTTGTGGCAAGCTGTATGAATGATGCATTTGTAATATTCACCCCTTCAGGTGAAATACTAAAACCCATTATTGAGTTTTGACAGATAGAGTTTTGAATGGTATAATTTTAATGTGTTGTTGTTCAGTAAATTTGTCTTCAAGTGTCTCTCACACACACACACACACACACACACACACACACACACACACACACACACACACACACACACACACACAAATAGATATAGATGTGCTAGCTATGTTAATGTTGTATTTGTAATATTTCCCCCTCAGGACACATGTTGAAGCTCTTCCTGCAGTTTTGAGACGTACATTCAAAGGGTAGAAGGTTACACAGACAAGCCATGTAGTAAAAGCTGCAAAAAAACCTCAGCCAAACTAGAGTTTTCATTGTGTAATAGTTTAATTATCTTGTACTGGAGCCCCATGGAATAAATGCAAATAACACCTTAAGACCATAACAGTGTTTCATTTACATGGCTTTTAAATGTACCTGAGTGATGTATGCAAATAAATCCTTAAAAGACATACTAGTGCTTTAGCTACATGCTTTCTGAATGTATCCATAAAGACTTAAAAATGTAAAAAGTCATTCAGATGCCATGTAAATAAAATGCTGGTTTGTCCTTAAAGAGGTCATTTGCATACATGGGCTTCCACTAAAAGAGATCTAAGGTATTACACACTAAAAACTGTAGCTTGTCTGAGTCTTCGTTGCAGTTTTTGCTGCATGGTTTGTCTTTGTAATCTTTTCATCCTTTGCTTGGATGTTGTTTGATATATTTTGCAGGCACCTTATTGTTTATGAGCATCAGGCTTAGTTTTAAGCCATGTGTTTCTCAAGTATAGCTAAATAATACTCTTATGCTTTAGTGCTGAAGTCACAAAAAAGTAACACTGGCCCGAATAAAATCTTAAAAACTAAATAGCCATGAAGCCAAAAAAACTGGTATGTGCTTAAGTGGTCATTTGCATATATCCCATTAGATTGCACACTGAACCATGCCTAAGACTTTCAGAGTTCTAAGAGGTGAGAATTTTGATTGCTGTATTTATGATGTGTTGTTGTTCAGTAAGTGTGTGTGTGTGTGTGTGTGTGTGTGTGTGTGTGTGTGTGTGTGTGTGTGTGTGTGTGTGTGTGTGTGTGTAAATCTTGGAAGAAATCTCCACCAACACTCATTTGGTCAACAGAAATGGAAACACACTCTGACAGAAAACACGTTGACCAACCATAGCTGCCTGAATAAAACATCAAACTCAATATTAAAAAAAAAATTGACAAGCCCCTGTGTATCCCTTGATGTGGAGGAATTACACATCTCACACTCCTAGAGAGTTATAGATAAGTCTGAGATTGTCAAACAGTGGTGAATGGGGAGACTCCCTAAATCCAACTGTGCACCAATCTTGCACTAACTCCAACCCCACAATGTTAATTCTTTTGTGAATTGTGAATCAACATTTTTGAATCAGCTCATCCACTCACACCATGGGTCATTAATCAAATTTAGATATGTTATTTGATTTCTTGATCAAAACCTCATGAATCCATCAAGCTTGTGGGGCAATAAAGTGGCAGTAATCAATTTCATTTGGGCCTTTTCTATGATTAGAAGTATAACCAATTGCCATAGCTGTTCTCTAACTACTTGGTGCTAAGATTCTGGTACTTGTTGCAGTTGCATACATACTCTTTCAGACACAGTTTCTATTTGTGCTGGATTAAACTAGTTCTACCAGACAGTTCTGTGAATATGTCCTTATAGCTCAGAGCAAATAAGTTTTTCTTATTCCTCTAACAATGATAGCATGTTACTTATTTTGAGTTCAGGACAAGTTGTGGGAACCTTAACTTCCACTGCAAATATGTTTACTACAGAAATGTTTGTTTCTGTTCAAGGTTTCAGAACATTTATGCGGTATAATTGTTCTGGTTTCACTTTGCCTGTTTTTCTCACTTGATACTATTACTGGGGTTTGGTGTAAGGGATAAACACAAAAGAACACTTGCAGGAGTATTCCACCATGATAAGGGTGGTAGGAAGAATGGGAGGACACCCACTAGGGAAGATGCCAATAGTAGTAGTAACAACAACAGGTTACAGTGGACTAGACAAGAAACTAATGTCAACAGAGCATTCATATTGCAATATAGCGTTGGATCCCACAACACTAAAAGTATTATACATAAATATTGGGACATTCTGACTTGCGATAGGCAACTTAGTGGTATTGTGGAACCTAGGCCTTTATACACATATACAATTACTCATAATATAAAAACTCTTATAGAATTTAACAATGCTAAAAAAGAGAAGAAAAATAAAGGGACAAGGAAGTGTGGAGTTTGTGTCAATGTGAATATATTTTTGAAACACCAGCTTTTCACCATCAGAACCAGACTAGAACAGTTATATATACTCAGAATGGTAATTATCAGATCAGAGGAGTAGTGTATCTTGTTACCTGTGGCACTTATACATCTTTTTATGTAGGCAAAAATGAAAGGCAACTTAAAAAAATGAATTTGCAAGCACAATTATGAGAATTCCAAATGTAATGGCAACAATGCCTGTATAAGCATTCAACATCATGTAGTGGCTTTAACTTTTTTTTATTAATATAGTGGAAGTGGTTACCCCAGATCCCAGAGGGGGTGCTGGAAGGAATATCTGAAGGTTAGGGGCTTATATTGGCAAATTAAATTAAATCCCACCCAGCCTCCAAGTTTTAATGACAATATGTCCCTGATACCAGTACTAAAACAAAAGGCAAACAGATATTAAGTCTTACTAATAATCAACAAAGAGCTACCCAGAATTGTCCCCAAGTGCATTGAGTAGTAACTAGTTAACAAATGGTCTGAACTTTTCATTCAAACTTTCAATCCTGACAAATAAACTTATTTTGCTTCTATTGGACTGCTGCAGTTCATTTTGGGAGTTGGGTTTCACTTTGCTGGATTTATTGTAGTTTTGAAGTAGATTTTATTTCCAGGTGACTATCCAGTTTATTTGGTGTCTGCAAGAAAAAATACATTTTAATGATTTCAGAGGTTAAGAATGGAAATAGTTTTCTTGACAGATTAGCCCCTGATGTACTGACAAGCTGCTAAAGTGACATACTCTTATTTTATGTTTTTAAGTATTTTATGAACCAAGTGTTTCAAGACACAGTCTCTGCACTTATATTCATTGATGAATCCCAAAAAAAGGTGAAGCATGTTATGCCTACAGGAGTCTGGCTTGTCAGCCTGAATGCATCAGTGAAGACTTGATGGTCTAGTCTGTGCCAGTGACAAAGTGGGATGGAACCCTGACAATAATCAATGTGAACTGGCTTCAAGTAGAAGCTTTGATGCTTGAAGGTGCATGTGGGGAGGGGGTGCTAGGTTGATTTTCCTAGTGGAGACAATGGCAACCACTATGTGGTGCCTCCTACAAGTAGGCATCCTGCTGAGATAGTCCAATTGCAAATGTGAGAGATGGGCCTTGTTAACCATTGCATGCTCCACCAACAAGTAATCAGTCGGTGAGTGGGTGCTTGAGGAACTCCTTAATTAGAAAAATCAACACCTAATTGCTGCCTTAATAACGGGCCCTCCTAGCTGACCCTTACTATCTGTTGATAGGGGCAGTGAGTGGTCGGATTGGTTATGAGGTAGCTGATGACAGGCAGACAATGCAGAGCAAAAGAGTGAAAAAAAGACACAATGGCCATTGTGCATTCCAGATCCAGAGTGCTGTAAGCAAAGGCATGTCTTTAGAGGTAATTTCCTATTTCCTATCATGCCTTCATAAAATCAAGTTTGTATCGTTTTTATCTACGTATCTATATTTTTGCATGTATTATGTAAAATGTATGTATATGATAGATGATAGATGACATATAATTAGACAGACAGATATACAGATAGATGATACTGATTCAGATATATAGATATGCACACACACATATATATGGACACCCACAGATTTGTATATATGCACACATATTCACATATATACATTCAGGTGCACAGTAAAAACAAAATAATTTGAAATTCTGGTGTACCCACAGCTTCAGAAAGGCTACTCTAACTCCACAGTGCATTACACAGAGACGGTATGATTGCCAGTACTAAATGGTGCATTAATGTGTCAAACTACATACCTGCAAGGTTTACCCTGCTTTCTATGTCAGCACATTCACTCATTGTATCAGATCAAATAAATTAGTTTATATATTACTACAGTTATCCAACAATATTACTGCATAGAAAACACTAGACTACTGTCAAAGATATGCAAGAAAGTGGTTATTAACATGAATAGTCTGCCATCCAAATAAAAATAATTATTTTTAAATGCTTACTTTTTATTATACAGTGCAATAAAAAATGTCTATTACAATTTATCTTTCCTTCATCTTTTCAGTACCTTTACTATTCAGAACTATTATGAATATTACTTTTTTTGCAAAGTTTTTAATCCCAGTCCTGATTCTTGAATGGTTAAGACATTTACTTGGTTATTTCATTTCCCCTGCTTGCCTTCAAACAGAAAATGTAATTCTGTTGTTTTATAGTACTTTCTCCAGTTGCCACTAACAGCACTCTAAATAACCAAGTGCTTTGCTCAAGTTTCGCATTAAATAAATGCTGACTATAATGAAATTCAAGTGACTATCTGCACATACTAAAAGTTTAATAAGAAATGGTGCATTGTGCGGTAAGATGTTGTACAGTAAAAAACATTTCTCTCAAGCTCTGTTTCAAACCCCTCTGGGTATTTGTAAATGCTCTTGCTTACTCAAGGCATAAGTTAAAGCAAAAATGAGAAAGCTTTGTACTAACAGGGAATAAAACTGAAAAAAGTGACAAATTTCAGATTTACCTTGACAAGAGAATAATCACATTTTCTGCATGAATGGAAATGTATCCATGGTAGAAATGATTTAATTCTGAAAAGATTTTAATTTAAAAATGTTACTGGCAATATATAGTAAAGTTGCTGTAAATTTTGAAACATAGAACATGGGTGTCTCACACAGACTAGAAAAAAAGGTTTGCAATCATGCAATGTTGTCTTATAATTCAATTAAAACAACAGAGCTGTTTTCATTTCAAATTACTTGTATTTAAAATTGTGCCAATTTACACAGCACTCTGCAGTATGCCCTACTGAAAATGCTGTTCACAGACTGAGGCACCCTACTGAATGTTAAATTGCTATAATTATATATCCAGGTATTGTATTTTCTAAGAAAAATAAAATGATATAGAAATATACATTACATGCATATAATGTCAGTATTTTACCTATAATTTCATATTGTATTTTTTATACTTTTATTGAGTTTTATTTAATTAGTTAATTCATTAAATAATTAATTAATTAATTAATATTATTTTGTTTTGCTTTATATCTCTGAGTTGTCTAGTACATTTAGATGTTACCGAAAGTTAATAATTTGCTAAATAAATGACAATATAACAATAAAAAAATAAAAAGAAACTGTGGCAAGATAACAAACTGGAGAAAATAACTGTTGTTGGTTTGCAGTAAACTCTACTGTTTATGAAGTATTACAAGTTTCTCTAGAGGAAACACTGAGAATTAAGAAACACTAAATGGATTAGCCTAAGATACAGCATAGTCATAAATCAGCAAAACTTATAAAGAGGCACAAAAATCCCTTATTGAGGCATATATATATATATATATATATATATATATATATATATAAAGAGAGAGAGAGAGGGAGAGAGAGATGGCTCCCTAACAGATTACTGAAGTTTCACAACTTCGAAAGTCACATGGCCAGGACCATATGATCAAAGTTTTGATCAAACTTCGAACATTTTGAATGGATATTGCAGTGCAGCATGGACAGAAAATTCACCCTTTTCCACAATGTAGTGTGATCTCAGAAGTTGGTATATTTTGTTAGCAGGGGGTGTGGGGGTACAGCTACCAATGTGGGTGTGCAGGGGGGGGGGCCTTCCCCCTACAAAAATGTTAAAAGTAGAATTTCTTTGTTTTTTTATTTTGTTTTTTTTTTAATGTTTGAAATTCTGAAACTTAGATCATATGGTCTCGGCCATATGAATTTTGAAGTTTCGGAACTTCGATAATCTAACATAAAATCCATATATAATATGTAAATATATATATATATATATATATATATATATATATATATATATATAAAATAAAATAATTATATATAACTAAAGGGAATGAGAGTATAACTGATAATAAATCACAAGACACTGATGATCATTTTATTTCCCTTGGTTATTCAAAATTAAGACCGTCTCTAATGCCTTTTAATACCCCCACAGTACATCTGTTTGTAACATCATTCTCTTACCCTTGGGGAGCTACAACAATAGTAAAATGATTGTTGCATATCATTATTGCATTCATCTACAATGGGCATTTCTGCACCAAGCAGTCAGCATGGGTCTACCACCAGCACTCAAATCCCAAGCGGTCAAAGACTATGGTCTCAAAGTCAGGGACTTGAGTGTCCTGTAGTTCACATAGGCTGATGGTGGCACTCAAACATGAATATGAGTTTGGGCAAGCAGATGGGCAGGCAGTAGGAGGTGGTAGGTGTGTCGATTTGGGCAGGACAGTTTTAGTATTAGGTAGCAGCAGGGAAGTTTAATGTTTGGGAGTGGTAAGGGAGTTTAATGTTTAGGGAGCAAGATGGGAGTTTTAATGTTAGGGAGTAGTAAGGGAGTTTAATGTTTATGGATCAGGAGGGGAGTTTTTGGGTTAGGTAGCAGGAAGGGAGTCTTAGGTTTAGGAAACGGAAAGGGAGTTTTAGGTTCAGGGAGTGGAAAATGAGTTTTAGGGTTAAGGAGCTGGCAGGGACTCATAGGTTTATGAAATGGGAAGAGGGTCTCAAGTTTAGGTAGTGGGAGGCAGATTTTAGGGTTAGGTAGCAAATATTTGGGTTAGGAACTTGATGTGTTTACTGTTTAGGGTTAGGGCTTTGGAAGTGCAACACAGTTTGATAGGACTGGAATTTGGGAGGAGTAAGCAATTATGGGTGGTCAGGCTATTGGGAGTTCAAGCATTTTCTTTTTCAAGCAAGTGACAGTGAGTAAGTTGGTCACATGTTGCTAGCAAACAATCACTTGTCGTAGAACTAGTTAGCTTGTGTATAACCTTCACAAGTCACAGGTTTAATGCTCATCAGTTTTCTAACATAAATGTGGCTGTTCTTTGAGCATAATTAATATTCACATTTCAGTTTTGAGCATATGGGTATGTTAATTTTGGTTTTGCTGAGCTGATTGACTCTCAAAGAAATTTCTGTATCCTTGGTATTAATCAGACAACCAGCACTTGAAAAAATCATCTGTAAACTGACATCAGCAAAAGTAATAGTATACTGTTTTTGATTTACTATGACTGGCATTTATAGTTAAATGGTGCATTATGCTGCATGTGTTTGCAAAAAAAAATGCCCACATGCACACTTGTAGCAAATCGTAGTCTCATGATCCACTACAGTGCAGGGATTGGAAGTGTGTTGCATACAATGCATGCAAATCCCACTATAGTGACATACAATTAAAGGTAGGTAGGGAAATGATGTCACAGTGCCATGCAAATGTATATAAGTTGAATAGTGATTACCAGTCACAGTTGGTGGAAGCTGCACATCAGTCTGTACCACATTATAAAAGAACAAAGTATGTGAAGATAATCAGAATTGCTGACAGCAGAAATGCTTAGGACTGCAGCAGCCATAGTGACACAGTGACATCTAATAGTAATTTGAACCATAACTTTCCATACATCCGGGCTGAAAAGGATCAATTATTTCAGTGAACAAGATATTAAGTGATTAGTTCTGTGTAGATTAAGATATTGCACAGGCTTATTTAACATATATTGTCTAAGTGCAGAATCTACATGGGTTCATGGCCTTCCTGTCTGTGAAGACCAAGGTATGCATAACCCTCACTATCCTTGCTACAGGGACCACTCAGAGACCAGCAGGAGCACATTAAATATTTTGCAGCCCTCTGCAGTAATATGCTGAAATAGTTGCTCAAAGCCTACCATTATGTGAACTGCCATGTCATGTGTGTTGCATGTGAGATAAAACCAATGTGGCTGCACAACACCCAGAAAGTACTGATTATTATCATATATGATATAGATTTTATCTATAACACTGCTTCCTGCAGGATGATATTCCACTGGATCATGTTATCAGTAGTTGGAGGCATTGCAGCTAAATTAAAAATATATGGCTACATATGTATAGTTTATGTAGACATAGTAAATCCCCAACATGTGCTGTGACTGTGTTGTAGGTCATGCTAGACACTCAGTAGAACCCTAATCATGGATGCCCATATGGAAACTACTGAGCATTGTGGAACAGCATTATAATAGAGCAGAGGCACAAAACTGTAATGTCACTGAGCATATGTTCAGCCAGCTGAAATGTGATCATGAGGAAACAGGCAAGCTACACCCATGGTCTCAGAACAATAGCAGCAGCGGCGGCAGTACACACACACACACACACACATACACGCACATATGCACACACGCAAACATGCACGCACACACACACACACACACACACACACACACACACACACACACACACACACACACACACACACACAAACACGACAGGTTTGGAAGGCACAGGGAGATTGTCTGCTGATGTCAGTGATGGGGAAAAGAAATAAGCAGCAGCAACAGAACTCTCACCTCACACTGCAAAGCACACAATACACAGTGGCACATGTGAAGTGATGATGACTGGTTCAGAACTATGAACCCTGTGGAACACATAGTGACAGTGCAAATAATATCAGAAAAGACATAATCCTAATTTGTGTCATAAACAGGATATGAAGGAGGGGCAGGTATGTGCCTCAAAGATTACCCCTTCTCTAGAAAAAGCTTCCCATCTATGTGAAGCAATGCTAATCCCTAACCATATTCAAATATAACTTGGACCAATGGATGGGAAATCCATTAATTCATTGCTGTGTTGGCACTTGTGTCCCTAATGGACAGGGGCAGCCTGTGAATACTTGATACGTACAAGCCTACATCATAACCATAAAGCATCTTGGGGAATTGACACATATCAACAATATTTTTGTAAATTTTGGGTAATCATAGCTAGGCTTAAAATGACTCTTTTTCAATAGCCTAGTAACCATTTATGTAGTGTCACACAAAACAAACATGGCACGCATGCAGTAATAATAATACTCTATGCTGGTCGGGGCAAGGTCATGTCACTCTGTACATCAACGTTTCCACTGACATTACACCAGATGGAATTTAATGCCTGTCACAGTCACTACCATGAGCACAACTGTTGAGTAACACAATGTCACATTGCTGACCACACAGAACCAAAACTGAGTGGAGGGTAAATGTCATAGGAGGCAGAAATAGGGAACTTGATGGGTAGTCTATGTCATAGATAACATTCTCTGGATTGGAGATGGGGTGTCACTACACGTCATATCCAGACAGGGTTTGAAGTCTTCCTAAATCAGAAGTCAGTATGAAATGCAAACAGTCTTAATATGCTACTAGAGGTAAAATAATGTTGGACACCACAGAGAACTATTAAGTTACATTTTAATATGGATTTTTAAGCTAATTTATAATGTAAAATTAAATTATTTGTAATGCAAAAGACTCATAGGGTCATTGGGTATAATATTTTATAGTCAGACAGTTGACATATGGTTCATGTGGCAGATCTAAATTAAAAGTCACATATCTTAAGCCACTTGCAGGGATTCAGCACCTAATGTTAAACTCTAATTAAAAGATCTTCCATCAATTTCTACATCTTTGAATCACCCTTGCATCAAAAGATCATAGGTAAGTATTAGGCTAGCTGCCCTTGTTGACCATTTTAAGCCTAGCCAATTTCTCTCAAAGGTGAGAATTAAGCCCTGTACCTTGTGTCTGTCAGGTAAACATCTTAACTATTATGGCAACTCTCGATGTACCACTGCCACTATTGCTAATGGTAGTGACTGCAGTTGTCACGAAATCCAGCTATTCTAAAAAATGATAAAGGAAGCTAAATGAGACGTTTAACCAAACTAAGAGTCAATGTTTTGACTGAAGTGTGAGAGAAATGTTCATAAGACATCCATCTCATTTAGGTAGGGATAATGGACAGAGAGTTCATTGACTTTTTTTTATTCATACCGTTCCAACAAGATTTTGTATGAAGGTGCACCTGGCACACCTACTCTAGTGACTGGTATAGGATCATAGGATCATAGGAAGTTAGTAGGCTAATGGCCCTATGGCAGACCTAGACAAGTTCTTACCCTTATTTACACGATCAGCACCTATTGCTCCTGTCCAAGAGGGACACAGGTGGAACCCCTGGGGTGAATTCACAGTCATCCATCCAGTCATCCAGACTGCATTTGAAGAGGGCCAAAGAGCTATAGGATCATAGGAAGTTACTAGGCTAATGGCCCTAGAGATACACTCTTCCCTAGACAATTAGCAATGAACTGTATTATAAGAGTCTTATAAGCATTTGCAGAGTAAGTCTGAGACAAAATACGTTTTTTTATATTTCATAGATTTATGACAATGACATGAAGTCATTCATCTGTCTTCTTGCATTAGTACTTAGGGCCTCTTGTGGCAGAAATGTTGAACTACTGTGGACCATTACCTGGATGGAGTCTGCTGGTGAGAAACCCTCCCAGTGGTGGATTTGTGTGACTACTGCACACACATGCAGTGAGAGGTGGCAGAGTTTCATATAATTCCTGATATAAGTGAGGATTGGGTAAACTGTGATGGGTGCACTAAATGATCACCCTACGTATGTATATACTCTATAGTGATCTTGGACAACACTGCCGAAATGTGCAGAGATGGTGACATTGGCAGTTCTCTGCATGAAGATGAAAAAGGAAGCAGTGTGTGGCATCATAGATTATTATAGGCTCCCTGAAGTACAAGACCTCAAAATAAGTGGTAGTACTCAGTGAAATCTTCATAAATGTCTTGGGGCATAGCTATGAGCTACATGTTGGACTAAGTAACTACATACTTTGACTGTATGATATTCCAGCATATTTGCTGATTGCTACCGAGTGCTATCCAGACAGGAGCAGCCATTTCACACATATGATGTTGTTAGGCACCTCAGTTAATCTATGCTACAGTGGCTATACTCACATGAGATACTGTGCGCCCTTCTGCTGCAACATCTACAGGAGGTATATCACTGGGGTCTATATTACGTTATCGAAACCCGGTAACACCGAACACCAGAAGACCGACACGTAAAGCACGAACTATGGTAATGGTGAACTTGCAAAACCAAGAGACGTGAAATGTCGAAGTGTGATGGTCGGCCCGTCTGCGGTATAGCTCCATAAGGTATGTGTGCAATAGTTACGGACCTTAGGGTTAGGGTGCGGGTTAAGGTAAGTGCATAGATAGTTAATCCTACACTAAACCTTACATACATTAACTATCTATGCACTTACCTTAGGGTTAGGGTGCGGGTTAAGGTAAGTGCATAGATAGTTAATGTATGTAAGGTTTAGTGTAGGATTAGAAGTAGGGTTTTGTTAACTGTATGTGTGTGGATTATTTGTTTTGTTTGGGTATATGTCTGTAGGGTAAGTGTGCGATAGTTACAGATCTTAGGGTTAGGGTGCAGTTTAAGGTAAGTGCATAGATCGTAATGTATGTAATGTTTAGTGTAGGGTTAGAAGCAGGGTTTGGTTTGTGTATGTATGTGTTTTATTTATTATGTTTGGGTATGTAGTATGTAGCGCACGGTGGTGTTGGCCGACTATGAAGGTTCGAGATTTGAAAATTCTCGGTTTAGGAGATTCAACATATTTGCAGTTCAGGCTATGTTAGTCAGTGTTGTGGTGTTCGATGTTACGGGTTTTCGATAACGTAATATAGACCCTATCACTGTTACTCACAAGCTTGGGGAATCTCCCCAGTTCAAGATGAAGGGCAATCAGATCATATAAATTCAAAATCACCTGAGCATGAGGCCATATCTTCACTCTGTTCTGTGGTGGAAACCCACCCAGATTGGTGACAGATAGTGTCACTGTATCACGTGAATACAGCTCAATTATTTATGTTTAATTGTTGTTATCATCCTGGGCATGGGTGTCATCATCAGCCTGGTGTCCTACCTCACCCTCTACTTGTGTTAATGTGTTATTATAGTACTGTTCTATGCTATGAATGCATAAAAAAGGCACAAGAGAGTAAATGTGACAACTTATGCTACAACTCTGGCCATGCGGTATACATGCAAAGTATGTACATAAAAGAAGTACAACCACACTGTCTCATCCTGTCTCTGCTGACATCATGACATGATTGAATACCCTCAGAGACACCATAATCTCTTATAGTTCTGCTGGCTTGTTGCTCCCTGATGCTTCTCCCACCACATGGCTGACCTCTCAGCTACTATGGACCATGTTTTTCACTTCTCAAGTCATATCATGTCAATGACATGCTTATGGACATTGCTGCTGTGAGTGATTCAGTGATTCTGCCCACCTGCACCACATGTATTATTGATCAGTGACCACCATAACTGGTCCCGTAATGTCTGGTTGGCACCTCTTTCCCACAATAGGCACCACCCATGGATCTTGAATTTCTGTACTAGGACATGAATCTTTGCAGGGCTGACATTGTCTGGTGATAGCCATTAACCACATTCTTTTGATATTCAGACACTTGTGAACACAGCAATCACAACTGTAGACATATATGGCTAGGGCTGGTAGGATGATAGCTGCACGCAGGTACACACATTCATACTGCTACCATTATGCAAGCTGACTTCTTGTGCAGGGGCATACTCTTTAAGAAGGAATATCTACAGGTTCCCAAGTTAACATTCCCCGAGTATCAGGTAGCTGTGTCACAAGAAGCCTAGTATAAAAATGCTGATTACTGTTTTTCCATAGAAACTCACTGCCATTATAGTTTCTGTGTTTACAGATCGGTATATGTCTGTGGTGTGTGTGTGTGTGTGTGTGTGTGTGTGTGTATACACATGCTCGCGCACGCACAGATGCACACACACAAACATTCCATTAGAAGGATAGTCCCACTTATGGTAACCCTTTCACTGTGGTTCCTCCATGCAGGTTCATAATGTGCTTAGCAGTCCCTCAAACACAGCATGACCTTGATTAGGCTGTAACTAGGTATGGTGATGAAGCTGAAAGTATCTCACCAGAGGCAGTATTAAGTTCTCATGGGCAGGTAGTGTAGTGCTAGTCGTGCAACAAGTAGCACACTCTCCTTTTGTGCTGTAAAACCAGAAGGCTGTAGGTTCTATTCCTACTCTAGGTGACAAGACTACTGACACTGCAGTGCAGCATTAGGTGGTACCACACTCCTGCATGTGTTATCCTTTGGATGCCCCGTCTTCTTGAATTGGTGGTAGCTTATGTAGGTGTAAAGTTCCCATACAGCCAATTGAAAAGTGGTCTTAAAACCGCAGCCACTGCTGACTGTAAAAGCCATGACTGGGTGACCACAAGCAAGGAGAGAGGGCTACCTTTTTTATTTTTTGCACTTTATCCTTTTTGTTGACCAGGTTACTCTTACTGGGCTAGTGATCTCTTTTCAGGAGAAACTTGAGATGGTATTTTCCACTATACAAGGTCTAGGGACTTGAATTTTGCCTGAGACTTAAACAGAACATGCTGAATAGACAGATATGTATCTCAGAGACTATCCCTCCTATGGAACAGACTTCCCATCCATGTGAAGCTGAGTTTGTCTATTACCCAGTTTACATGCAATCTATATTAGTGGATGTGGAATAGCAAACTTGACATGG